>NC_081417.1:152043002-152133002 GCF_949786415.1 Peromyscus eremicus
CCAATCTTTCCTTCTCTGCCTCCAAGGCTGAAGTCTCATCTCAGCCTTACACCTCAGTGGACACCTCAGCCCTGAGAAGGGTCCTCGTGAGGCTCCTGTGCTTCACAGCATAGAACGGGTCAGCCTCATGGCCCGGAGCCTCACCACACACAGTGAAATGGAGATGAGTAAGTATAGACGAGGCCTGGAGTCTTGCCTTCCTCTCCTGGCTGCCCAGGAGCTGCTCCTGCCTCATCCTTCAGGCTCCTCCTCCAGGAAGCCCACTCTGATTGGTCACATCATGCTGATTTCTTTTCCATCCATTCCTCCATCTCCCGGAAGGGCTTAGGAGCTGTGTCTTAGCCAGCTGGTACATGGCAGGTTTGGGAACACTTGAGACTTTCCTCAGGATCAGTGCAGAGTCATAAAATGATGGCAATGATAATGATAGTGATGGAGACCATAATAAAATGTTCTGTGCATGCTAGCATTGGCTCTGTGGTCTATATTCTGCATACCATCTATGCCCTCCTCCCGGTGTCTCCTGAAGGAAGGACCAAGCAGTTCAGACAGCCTCCTGCCTCTCTACCAACTGGCTGTGTGACCTTTGACAGGTTAACTCTCTGGGTCTCGCTTTCCTCATCTATGAAGTGGTGGGGACAGCCTACACCCTTTGGCTGTGGTTAAGCTCCTTATCTGGGTAAAGTACGTAGGATGGTGCAGGCCACTGAAAGCCTGGTGCCCACTCACATCACTGGCCCACCACTTTGCAGAGCTAGAAGCAGACCCCACTGGACAGCAGCCTGGCCTATGCTAGAACTCCTCCCCCAGGTAGGAACAGAACCTTCCACTTCTTAGAGTCCCTGGGGCCAGGCACACACTAATGCTCAAAGACCGTGATGAGTGGGTGACTCCATTTCCCAGGGTGACTGGCTATCAGGGTGAGTGGACATCTTGAAAGACACCAAAGCCCTGCCACCACCCATGGCTGCCCCACCCCCAGTCTTCTAGGTGAATCCCCACCATTGCTCTGTATCTCTCAAGTCACCCCCAACCAGCTGCCTGCCTCTCACCCAGCCCATCCCCCATCCTAGAAGGTATCTCTGAGGGGAGGAGAAGAAGCCTCCCCAGCTCCCTGGACGGGTCAAACCGGAGACATATCCACCCAACGGGCACAAGGCAGCCCGGCAGTGAGTCACCCCCATGGGCACGCAGCCCTGGAGCACGCTGTGGCGCCAGGGAGCATCCACCCCCCTCCTGTCCTGCCTGATTTGTTGGAGGCCACAGACTCCCCTCTGCACATCTCACAGCCCACCTACCCTCAGCCAGGCTTTAGCTCCTGGGATGCAGTGCATCCAGACTTGGTTATTTCCTGTGAGAGGCAACTCACTCCCTCTCTTCCACACCTGGGACCTCTTTGCTTCCAACTGAGTTCACCCCCGCCTCTTTAAATTCGTAGTTCTAGACACTTGTTCTCAAAGGGTGTGAAACTTTGGCATATCTGACAATATCTAGAGACATTTTTGGCTGACCCAGGAGGGGTGGAAGCATCATTGGCCCCTGGTAAGTGGAGGCCAAGGTTGACCCTCACGGTGTTACAGTGTGGCGTTGTCCCACAAGGACTTCTGGTGTCCCAGTGCTGAAGCTAAGTCCAAGAAGGGGGTAGGGAGGTCTGAGAGGTGGCACTCTGATCCCAGCACCCTTGGAATCTGTCCCCAGTTCAGCCTCAGAGATGGGACTCAAAAGCCTAAAAAGCCAGACTTGCTCCTACACCCTCTACCCAAACCACCCTGGAGTGTAGAGGCTCAGCCTGGCACGCAGCAGGCACAGCATGTGGGTGGCAAAGAGCTGGTGATGGTAGATCTGAAGCCCCGGTGATCCAGCGGCTGAGCAGCTGGACGTGACATCCTCGGTGAGTCTGCAGTGGGCTTAAAGTCCAGCTTTGCCTCCCGGGGACTGTGTGACCTGGGCTAGTGGCTCCCCATCTCTGTGCCTGCACTTGCACACTGTGGCCAACATCGTGTGAGATGGCGTTAAATCTCAGGGCTCTTGTCAGGGTGGCATTTGAGAAGTCTGACCAGCTCTGGGGACAGAGCGTGGCACCTTGAGCAGATGTGGCCGTTTAAGAAATGACTTAATTCTCCCCATGGCCGTAAGCCCAGGGGCTGTAGGACAAGGGGACACATCCCTTCCTTGCCTTGTGGGCCGTAGACAGACTGCCCAGCCTCTCCTGAGCATCCCTGAAGAGAGACATGAGCCCACGGCCCCCGAACCCTCTAAGCTCAGCTCTGCATGTCTCACCTCCCTGGTTCAAGAACTCTGCTTGGAACCTAGCTGACATCAGCAGGGACCCAAGCTTCCCCGTGTTCTAAGGTTAAGGCTAGGGACTAGGCAGCCAGGTCCAGCCTGTGCCCCGAGGAACACCCACACAGCTCCTAGGGACGCGGCATGAAGAACCCAGACCCTCCAAGGCCAGCTCTTACCCATAAATGTCCACGATGGTCTCAACACCTGCCACACACACAGCGCTGGTAGGGTGTTCCAGGGACACACGCACAATCCTCTGCAGAGACATACTGGCCTAGGATGGGGGCTTTGGCCACCAAACCCAGCACTAGCCAGAAGTCCCCCGGGATGTGGTTTAAAAGTACCCAGCCCCACCCCTCCAGCCCAGGGTGCAAGCTCATTGGCTCCAGTCCTAGATGCCCAGACTCTTCTTAGAGGCCAAACGGCTAACCCCCTCTTCAGGATTGGCTGGAAAGGCTCTGACATTTGCATACGAACCTGTGACTCCCACCCCAGGGCACCCAGAGAGTTAATTTCTAGCTGGAAAGAACGCAAGTCCCCACGGGCACTTGGGCAGCACATCTGGGTCGATGGGGGCAGGGGGAGGGCAGGTAGGGCTTTGCCCTGGCCCTTCACTGTCCTCTTGGGGCTCCTCTCTACACTGCTGGAAGGGACTGCTGAGAATGCAGGGTCCCAGGCCTGATCCAATCTGGTGCAGGCAACCGGATTCTTCATGCAAGCCTGAGAGAAATACGGGCCTTGTCTCCTTTTCCACCTCCCTTTCCCCCTTCTCCTCTTCTCCCCATCCACCTCCCCACCCTTCTTTGTCTTTACTTTTTTGAGAAAATTTTTAATTAATTAATTTATTATTATTATTATTATTATTATTATTATTATTATTATTATTATTGAGACAGGGTTTCTCTGTGTAACAGCCTTGGCTGTCCTGGAACTCTCTCTGTAGACCAGGCTGACTTCAGACTCACAGAGATCCATCTGCCTCTGCCTTTCAAATGCTGGGATTAAAGCATGCACCACTGCCACTCAGGTTTTTGTTTTTATTTTTGTTTTTTTGGTTTTTTTTTGAGACAAGGTCTCTAATACCTCAAAGTCACTATGAGGCTGAGGATGGTCTCGAACTTCTGATCCTTCTGCCTCTCAAGTGCTGGGATTACAGTCGTGCATGCCCTACTCAGTTTTATCTGGTACTAAGGATCCCAATGACAGATTGGCGCATGCTAGGCAGGCACTCTACCAACTGAGCCGTATCTCCAGCTCCCACTGGCCTGTTTTTTTTTTTTCTTTCTTTAAATATATTGCAACTATATGTATATATATGATGTTTTACACTGATGTATTTTGGAGGAGACAGTGCACAGGTGTGTCATGGTACATGTGTGGAGGCCTGAGGAGCTGGCTCTCTCCTTCCACTGTGGGCATTCCAGAGCAGAACTCGGGTCGTCAGGCTTAGTGAGTGGTAAGCACCTTTACCCACTGGGCCATCTTGTTGGTTCCCTGCCTTTCTTAATTAAAAGCTTGAGTTGTAAGACAGGACTGGGCTTCCTCCCTGCCTCAGGGCTTCCTGGCAGAGCTGCCCCCCCCCCATCGTCGTCCCCCCCACCTGTGAGGGCTGAAGGAATCAATGGTGGGCGGGTCTAACATGGACCTGCACTCATCCTCCTGGCGCTGTTGGAGGTCAAAACCTCTCAAGGGGGTAAATGATGCAGAAGTGAATTCGGTCATCCCTAGTCATTAGGATCCAAAAATGTCAGGTTAGGAGCACAACTTGTAGGTAGGGAAATTGAGGCCGAGAGGTGTCTGGAATATCAAGAACAAGGACTCTGGGAAGAGGAGTCTTGGGTTCGTTCGGTTCAGGCTGTGCCATGTACTGATGAGGCTGCATCTCTTCTTCCGGGGCCTCCATTTCCTCATGTGTAGAAAATGTGGCCAGTCACCTGCGCTGGCAGAGATAATGGCTGTGGAGGCTGGGAAGTGCTGAGTAGAGGTCCTTCCCTCCTCCCTGTGGCTGCTTCCCTCCAGGGCAGGGCAGGGCAGGGGCCAGCATCCATTTCCCAGAGTCCTCCATTTGCACCAGTCAGAGGATGACATTTGGAGCCCATGACTGTGCTTCTGTGGTAGTTCAGTGTCTGGGAAGAGCACTCCCTAAAGTAGCGAGGACCCAAGGACAGCTTCACCAGAGTTCTGGAGAAAGTCCCCGACAGCCTCCATAACTGTGGGGGGGGGGGGTGGAAACGATGGGGAACTCCCCTCCAAGGATGCGGACACATTGTGCTGGGGACATGATGAGTCTCACGCCCGGAGTCTCTATCTCCCTCTGGAAGTAGATCCCTGCTGTCAAACCCACCCAGCTGGTACCAGTTTTTAAATTGCATTTTATTATAGTACATGTATTCACTTATTTTGTGTGTATGGACATATGTGTGCTGTGGTGCATATATGGAGGTCAGAGCCCAATTTGTGGGAGTCAGTTCTCTCCTTCCACCATGTGGGTCCTGGGGATTGAACTCAGGCCATCAGGACTGGCACCAAGTACCTTTACCCACGGAGCCATCTTGCTAGCCCAGTACCAACTTTCAGAAACAGCCCCAGGGTTGATTCAGGCTTTTAGATGTCAATGACTGGTGGACAGCTTCCTAGTCCATAAAAGAAAGCTAACTCTGTGTCAAAGGGCACAGGTTGAGGTCATAGCAAGCGTGTAAGATGAGAAGGCAGTGGTAGTTCCAGGCTCCTGAGATCAGACCTCCAAGGCTGGTACCTCAGCATTGAGAACTGGGGCTACAGAGCCGCCTTGGCCTATGTCCTGGGCCCAGGGGAGCATCATCTGGAGCATCTTCCCCTCTGCTAGCAGAACCCAGGGCCTCTCTGCCTCTTTTCATCCTCCCTGACAGATGAAGATAAAGCCAAGGAATGGGGAGAGAGGAAGAGGCACGTCTCTTCTCTCAGATAGTATCTCAAGCAGATCGCAGGGTGGAAATGGCATGTGCCAAGCATTCTGTTGAATCAGCTGCTGCCTGGCACTCACCTGCCTTAGCCCAGGAAGCTGTTCACCTGACAGGGGCCGCCTGTGGCCTGCTGAGGCTGAGCCCACGGACTTGTGGCAGGGTGTGTAGAACAGGGAAGCGGGGGGCCCTCACTTTCCTCTCCGTCAGCCCAGGGACAAAGGAAGCAGCCACTTAAAGAATGCACGACGATGTTTTTATTGATCAGCAAGAGGGTGGCCAGGCACCCAGAGCCTCAGACAGCCTGGGCGGCAACTCCAGAGTACCCCTCATGAGGTTCTGCAGACTCACTCCCATGCTCGCCAGGGCTCTGTGGTCTCCTCTTCAGAGGCCAGGCCCTGCCCCCAACCCTTCTCTTCCTCTTCCATTTTCTTCTCCTTCTCCATGGCTCAGCCTCAGCTGGGTCATGATCATAGAGGAGGGTGTTGGTGTCGGGAGCATACAAATGGGGTTCCAATTCCATAGAACCTTCTAGAGGGGAGGAGGAGCCAATCCCTACCTGGCCATGTCCATCCTAACAGTTCCAGGGAAGCCTTTGCTACCTGAATGTCCTATGGTTACAAAGGGACAGCAGCTACCTCAAGTCTGGGATCATACCAGAAACTACTGAAAAACGCAAAGACAGAATCCGGGGGCTGGCAGCTCGGCGTGGCTCCTTGACCAGAGGAGCAAGGGAGCAGGCAGTTCCCTCTGCCAGCCATGCCCTGCAGCCGGGTCTGCCTGCCTGCTTGCCTACACATGCCTCTGTGACCTCACCCAGTCCCATTAGCCTGTAGGGCATCTGTCTGTCCTACCGTGGGAGGGGGACACAGGCATGCCACGGGGTTTACTAGGGCAGTGCAAGTGTTATGTAGGGTCCCAGGCTGCTGGGGGAGTGTGGCCTCTCCCCTCCCACTGCCTGCAGCAGGTTGGGGAGTAATTAGAGACTATTAGAGGAAATTAAGGCCCACCTCCAGATGTAACTTAATGGCCTGCCTCACCCTCTCCTAACACCTTGGGCCCCACCCACTTCGTATCTGGAACAGCCAGCAGCCTTCAGATTCAGGGGCCCCAAACGCCTAGCCAGGAGTCCCAGGCTTCCAGGTTCCCCGCCCCAAGGTGGGCAACTTATTTGACTTCCTGTTTGGACCTTCCTGCTTGCCCTTCCCTACCCCTCACCCCTGCTTGCAGACTTCTGAAGGCCTCCCTTGCCCCCCAGCATCTTCGAACCGGAAGCACCAGGTCTCATAATTAAAGGCTGTCCCAACAACTAACAAGCATCCTGAGGAGAAGGAGTGGATAGAGTAGGGCATTAAAGGGGCATTCCTGCCTGCTCGCTTTCCTATTTGAAAGAGGCCCCCCAGCCACCCAGATTGCCTGTCTTTGCTTGCTTACATAGAGCCGAAGGGTGCTTGCAGGCCATGGCCTGAGGTCTCCTTAGGAAAAAGGATGCCCCAAATATTCCTTTTCATCTTACACAATCCAGGAGTCATATGGAACCATGGTGCTCTCTCACCCCAGGGTCCAGGCATGGTGGGCATTTCTGAAATAGCCCCAAAGCCATTTTTTCCTCCGGCTCCAGAGAAGTGTCCAAAGACAAGGGAGCAAAATGGGGTGTGCCTGTGGAAGCCATGCCTTTAACAGGCTCAGCGGCCGACCTTGACCCTCTGGGAGCTGTGGCTGGGAACGGGAGAGGGAAGAGTTACAATAGTCTCCCTGGGCAAGACAGACTGCTCCAGAGACGAAGAAGTGCGGTGTCCCCCTGGAGTCCAGCTGACCGCAGTAGCCAGCCTGCTTTCAGGCCCCAGCAGGATGGAGGCTGGTCCATGTCCCTCACCCTTGCCCTGGCACTCCCATTAAAAGGGCAGCAAGGGTGGTGGCCGGGCAGGCTCAGGGCACTGAGTTCCACCAGCGAAAGGTGAAAGGTTTCCTCCGCACGTTAGTGCCACAATGAATCTCCCCCAGCAACTGGTGGTAAGACAGGAAGTCATCGATGAAGACACAGCGTAAGCCCAGCGGCTCCAGCAGGGAGCGCACCTTCTCCTCCAGGCAGCAGCGGCCATTGATGAGGGGCCCGAAGGGCTTGGGGATGCCCAGGTACTTGCCGAGGACTACCATGTTGACCTGCAAGAGAGAGGAAGAGCCCCTTTGGCGGTGAATGTACCACACCCTCGGCTCCTTCTGGGAATGGGTCAGGAACTAGCGTCTGAGATAGGGGGTGGGGTATGAGCCCATTATAATTCGGGAATCATAAACAGGAAGATGGAGACTTTGAGGCCAGCCTGGGCTCCATAACTAAAACACATCTCAACATTTAAAAAAAAGGCGGGGTGGGGGAGGGGTGCTGGGGGTGCTCAGGGGTAGAGTGGTTCCTTAGTGGATAGCAGGCACTAGTTAATTCCGTACCAATGGCCGATGGCAGTCACCCCTCCCTCCCATGCTTTCTTCCATCTCCCAGACAATTGTCACATTGTAACAAGTTTGTTACAGCCAGAGATTAAATTTACAGATCTAGGGGCCTGTCCGGTGATGGTCCTCACCAGTGTGGTAATGCCTGTGTAGTACACAGCTTGCTCAGCTGTTCACAGCAGGCTTTAGTCCTCAGCAATTTCTGAGAATGTGTGGACTCCGGATACCCCTTCACAGCCCCCTCTGAGACTGTGGTTCAGACAGGTTAAATGATATTACCGAGGTCACAAAGCCTTGATGCCCACTGATGGGCTGGAATGTGCATGCTGGGGAGGTGAGGAATGCTGGGGGGTCAAAGGACAGAGAGAGGAATAAGAAGCCATGGCTATTGCCATGGCCAGGCCTCTGCTCCTGGAGTCAAGAGTCACAACCCAAGGCCATGGGGTTTAACCTCAGCCACTCTCCACCTGCCATGGGAGCCAGAGCCCAGTGTCCAGATGCCAGCAGCCATTAGCCACATACAGCTGTGTAGGTTAAATCACTTCCTGTCCCTGGTTGTTTCTACGGGCCACATGTGGCACACCATGTCATCCCAATGGCTCAGAGGATGCTGCGTTTCACTGCAGAGCGCCTGAGTGCTCACCCCAGCAGGGAAGGGCACTAACAGGAGGCAGAGGCACAGCTTCAAACAGTGCTGTTCAGTGAGGAAGGATTTACCTGTCTGGTATTGGTTGTTATAGGAGGCCAGAGATGCCGTTAAACACCCTGCTATGCCCAGCGGCAGCAGGCTCAGGTGGAAAACTACCATCTTTGGGGAACAGTGCCCTGCCAGCTTGGAGGCGAGACCTTGGGGATAGCCAGGAACTAGGCACTTGCTCGCTCCAGCTTTTACACCCCTTCCCCTAACTCGGTACTACTCTGGTCTTGTCCCAGGAGAAGTACCCAAGCTAAAGGCTCCACAGAAAAGGAGGGTCACTTCCTCCTCCAGAGCTCACCTCTCATTGAGGCCTTTCCTGGTAGGAAATGGGCTTATGGGCCAGCTGATTTGAGAGCATCACTCAGGCCCCTCCCGACTGAGGACTCTAGGCCTCATCTGCATGTCAGCTGCCTAGTGGCCACTCTTGTTCTGCCTGCCAGGAAGGCCTTTTACAAAGAAGCCCCTTGGGGGAGCTTCAAGTGAAGGCTAATGTGGGAACAGGGCAAGCGAGCCTCCAGACAGAAGGCAGAAACATCCATGTCTGCCTTCCCGTTTAGAAAATGAAAGCTCCTTGGGGTGGGGCTGACCTCTCCACTGTGGGGTGTCTAGCAACCCTCCCCTGCTGTGGATATCGCTATATGTAAATAAACTCTAATTGGCCAATAGCCAGACAGGAAGTATAGGCGGGACTAACAAAGAAGAGAATTGAGGGAACAGGAAGGGAAGAGAGAGACTGCCTGGAGCCGCCGCCAGGACAAGGAAGATGTAAGGTACCAGTAAGCCATGAGCCATGTGGCAAAGTAAAGATTAATAGAAATGGGCTAAATATAAGAGTAAGAGCTAGACAATGACAGGCCTGAGCTAATGGCCAAGCAGTTTAAATAATATAAGAGTTTGTGTGTTTATTTTATAAATGGGCTCTGGGACTGGCGGGACTTGGTGGCGGGAGCTGGAGAAAAATTCTCCAGCTACACTCCCCGCTGTTGCCCATCAACTTACTGTGGCCATCAGATAAGCCCCAGGGCATGCGCCTGCCCCGTCTAGGAACTGCTGACCAAGCTGTCCCCTCTCCGTTCAGCCTCTGTATCCACCTGTCCTCCCACCCCCAGGGGCTCTCACCATGTCGGGGAAGAAGGCTTCAGCATAGGCTCCCTTCAGGAAGAAGAGCTGTGGGATGTCCACGATGTCGCTCTCGGATAGGCCCAGCTCCTGCTTCAGTACCTCCCGGTTCCAGTCGATACATTTCTGGGGAGAAGGGAAGCCGTGCCCCCGGACAGGAGAATCTGAATGCACTGTGCTTGAGTGCAGCCCTGAGCACCTGTGGGCGCCTCGGAGCCTCTCAATGGCTTTGTGCAAAAGGATTCACAGCTGTCTGAAGTGGGGGAAACTGAGGCTCGGGGCAGCTTACCCAACCACACAGAGCTAGGAATAGTTCAGGTTTGGTTCCAAAGGATCCTGTCACTTGATTACAATTTTTAAAAGTTATTTTTATTTTATGTATACGGATGTTTTGCCTGCATATATGCCTGTGTGCTATGTGCATGCCTGGCGTCAGTGGAGGCCAAAAGAGGGCATCAGATCGCCTGGAACTGGAGTTACAGACGGTTGTGAGCTGTCCTGTGGGTGCTGTGAATCGAACCTGGGTCCTCTGGAAGAGCAGTCAGTGCTCTTAAATGCTGAGTCCTCTCTTTAGTCCCCTTATTACATTTTTAATTGTGTGGGGTGTGTGTGTGTGTGTGTGTGTGTGTGTAACACAGGCACATGTGGAGATCAGTCAATAATTCTTTCCTTCCACTATGAATTCCAGGATCGAACTCAGCTCCCCAGGCAGCAGGAGCCTCTACCTGCTGAATCACTTTGATGACGACCCCTTGTCACTTTAACATACTGTCCCAACCACTGCATGGCTAAGACCCCAGCCGTCTTGGTAAAGTCCCTGGTTTGGTGCAGAGGGGCCAAGGGGCCAAGAGACCAGCTCCAAGGGCTGCAGAACAGGGCTCAAAGAAAAAGCTGCAGCATAGCGAAACTTAGGACTTTTTATTCATCTGGTGGGTTGACCTTATGAATATCAGTTGTCACCTGCTGTATATCTCTACGGCCCTTAGCACTCTTCCCTTTTCTGAGCCCAGCACCACACACATGGCAGCCACCATCTTTGGTGAGCCCTATCCCTTCCCAAAACTGTCCCACCTGCTCTCTGCTCAGGGCCCCTAAGGACTCCACGTCACTGCATCTCCCATTCCCATTCCCAGGGTGAGGCCTTGGATTCACTTCCGTGGAAGGGGACTGCACCCCCAGAGCCAGGCAACTCCAGGTCCCTGCCATGGCCTAAGGGCAGCCAGCCTGTCCCCCCAGTCTGCCAGCCCCTGAGGGTAAAACTCACCCTCACACCTTCAGAAACCTACAGGACAAACCGAGGCTGGGCCATGTCCCCCTCTCTGGACCCAGCCACTGTCCTGCCCTCACCTGCACGTGCATACTGTCCCTCCTGAGGTGTCTGTCGGCTAACATGTCGTTGATGCTTCTCTTTGCCTTATGCTTGAGGCCTGTTCAGGGACAGATAGACAGTGCATGAGTTCAGGGACAGACAGACTGTGTGAATTTAGGGACAGACAGACAGACTGTGTGAGTTCAGGGACAGACAGACTGTGTGAGTTCAGGGACAGACAGATTGTGTGAGTTCAAGGACAGACAGACAGTGTGTGAGTTCAGGGACAGACAGATTGTGTGAGTTCAGGGACAGACAGACTGTGTGTGAGTTCAGGGACAGACAGATTGTGTGAGTTCAGGGACAGACAGACTGTGTGCGTTCAGGGACAGACAGACAGTGTGTGAGTTCAGGGACACAGACAGACAGTGTGTGAGTTCAGGGACAGATAGACTGTGTGTGAGTTCAGGGACAGACAGACAGTGTGTGAGTTCAGGGTCAGACAGACAGTGTGTGAGTTCAGGGACAGACAGACAGTGTGTGAGTTCAGGGACAGACAGACAGTGTGTGAGTTCAGGGACAGACAGATTGTGTGTGAGTTCAGGGACAGACAGATTGTATGAGTTCAGGGACAGACAGACAGTGTGTGAGTTCAGGGACAGACAGACAGTGTGTGAGTTCAGGAAGTCCCCAGGCCTGAAGCAGCACAGTGCAGGCCAGTGACATTGTCAAAAGCAGATGGTGACAGAGAGAGACCAGACGCTGGAAGGCTGGTCCCAGCTGCAGCGAAGACCTGGAGGAGAATCAGAGATGCTGGGAAAGGCCGCAAGGCTCCTCTCCCCAGCGCTGACCTCCCACACCTGCTGGAGCCAGCCTAATTTTTGTTGATCTTTGAGATGTTCCAGGGAGGGTGATTATCATTTCCAACTCAGAGAAAGGGAATGGAGGTTCTAAGAGACAGAGCACAGCCTCGGTTGGCTCCACCTCCAGCAAGTGTCAAGGCTAGGATTTGAACCCGGGCAGTACCCTTTCATCTCTCCCAAGCTCCAGCCTAGGAGCCACACCACCATCCAAGTATCTGGGATGACTCCCTGGCCCCTTAATTTCCCTCCTTGCCCCAGGGCAGCAGTAGGAACATCCCCAGGGATGGTGATGACAGAATCCCCGTGAGGTGACAGAGGGTGACACTCACCATCAAACTGTGCTGCCTCCCCATAGCCCTCCTCCTTCTTCTCCTGGAACAGCTGGAGACAGGCACTGGGGCTGGCCAGGAGCAGCCGGAAGCCCTGCCACAGAGGGGAGCAATGGCTCAAGGCATGGCTCCGTTAGACGCCAGAGGCCCTCAAGGACTGAGTTCAGGAGCCAGGTGTGCGCTGGGCTCCTTTCTCCCCCTCCCTGACCACCCCACCCTCCACCCAAGTGGGTCCCAACTGCAGACCCTTTCCCACCTATCTTCCTACCTGCTCACTTTGCCTACCGGGAACTGGATTCCTGCCTTCCACATAACCCAGGTGTGTCCTGCTGCGGCTGCTCACTGCCTCCATCAGGGCCCTCACCACGCTGGACCAGAATCTCTGGCCACTAGGAAGCCCTTCCCCCTAGATGGTTTTCTCCCTGAGGCTGGGGGTCACTTTCTTCCTGGCCCTCTCCACAAGATAGTGGGACTCTGTGGTCAACATCCTGATTAAAATCCTCCCCAGCCACCCCTAGGTTGTATGGACCTGAGAGAGTGCAGAACCCTCCCGAGCCTCGGTTTCTTTACCTGTAAAATGGAGGCAAGCATGGGCTTGTTGGAGGGTTACCTGGCTAAAAGTGGGTGTGAGTCTGGCACATAGTAGGTGCCCGAGAAATTTTCTCAGCTCTTACCAGGTGTCATTCCTGACTTGGAGTGTTCTGGGTCTGAAAAGGCCAGCAGGAAGCACGCAGTCTCCTGGCCTGAGGCTTTTTACTCCTCCAGGAAGCCCTCCCTGATTAACACAGCCTAAGACCCATAGGACTGAGCTGATTGCAGTGCCCACACCCCCAGCCATTCCATCAGGCCAGGTGGGGGCAGAGATGTCTCAGTTGGAAAGCTGTGGGATGGTGAAGCCGGAGACACACCTTTTGGTCAGAGGTAGGCACAAAGCTCAGAAACTCATCTATGTGGCCCACAGAAAGCCAGTCGGAGTAGAGTTCTATGGGAGCCTGCACCTGCTGGGCCCGCAGGAAGTCACGCACCACCCTGGCCATCCGCCGCCCGCTGGAGCTGGTGGGGAGAGAGACTCGGTCAGTCACCTTATGCACCCTCCCCCGCCCACCCAGGGCATCTCCTATGCCCTCACAACACTCTGAGTGCGTCCTCTTTATCAGAGGGGAAACTGAGGCTCAGTGAGCTAAGGTGACGTAGCCTGGGCCATGCTGCTGAGAAAGGTCAGGGCCAGACTCCACTGCTTACCAGGCCCAGAGATTTGAAGGCCAAGCTGAAGCCACTGGGGACAGTGGGAGAGGATGTCCCAGAAGGAGAGACGCAGACACCATAGGTCAGGGGACAGATGGGCATGGGCATGACAGATGCAGGCCAAGGTCAGGGGTCAGGTTTGGCAAGGGGGCGGAACTTGTTTGAATGAGGCCTTCGGAGTCCAGCCAATTACTCCATGTTGAAGAGAGGTTGCGTCTTACTTGTGCCAGAGTGCCTCGGGGATTTGGGGTTCCCCACTCTCTAACCCCCAGAAGTTCCTGAGATGAAACCTAGCATTTCCTAAGCACCCCTTACCCGGGGAGAATACAGCAGGATATTTCCTCTACTACCTCCCATATAGCTGAGGATGACTTCAAACCCCTGGTCCTCCTGCTTCTACCTCCCAAGTGCTGAGATCACAAGTGCAAGACCTCAATGATTTATACGGTGCTGCGGGTTGAACCTAGGGCTCATGCACGTCACCAACTGGACTACATCTCCAGGCCCTGGTCTCAGCTTGGGCTTCTCAATCTCGGGGCTTGGGATCACTAAGGTCTGGCCCTGACCTTTCTCGGCTGTGTGGCCCAGGCTGTCTTCTCGGCTCTCCAAGCCTTAGTCTACCTTCTGGGAAAGAGGACCCACTCAGAGGGTTATTTTGTATAAAAAGATCCTGTTCCCAACCAACCATCCATCTTAAGACCACACCACCCACAAGCTCTCAGACCTGCTTTCTGTGTGGAGACTGCCCCGAACAAGGAGTGATGTCAACCCTTCTCTGGCCAGTGGAAGCCTTTCTCTCTGGGTGGCCAGTGACCTGTCCTTTTCCTTGATCCCTTATTATCTATCCAGAGGAGGATTTGAAAAGTCACACTCTGTACCTCTTCTGCTTGAAACCTTGGGGTCACTCCCATCTTACCTCCAGAAACTGCACAGCCCCTGCTGACCTCCTCTGGACCTCCCCATGGCCCACAGTCCACCTAACCTCCACCCTGGCCCTGACCCTCTCCTCTCCACTCATTCTGATCTCTTCTTGTCCCTTGAACTTATCAGACACAATCCTGCCTCAGGACCTTTGCACCTACTCTGCCCTCCTCCCGCTGGAGTCACAGCTCTCTCCCTATGGTCCCATGGCTCCCCTTTTTCCTCTTTTGAGTGTAATTCAAATCTTGACTTCTTTCTCTGAGGTTTTTGACAAATGGCAACCATGTCCCAATCTCCTTCATAGTTTCATTTTTCTCCATGGCACTGGTTATCCAACTGGACCCATCTGGGTCTCACTCCCTGCTGGGATGCACACTCTACCAGGGCAGGGTAAGTCTAAGCTGTTCTCTGCTGAAGTCCCTGCCCCTCTCCGATTCAGAAACACTGGTGAGTAACGCAAACGCTTTGGAGCAGCTGTGTAACAAATAGGACCTAGAGGCTCCAGAGGCAGGTCAGTTAGTACAGTGCTTGCCTGCCATGCATGAGGTCCTGAGTTCAATCCCTGGTTCTGCATAAACGGGGTGTGGTGGCACACACCAGTCATTACAGCCCCCGGGAGGCGGAGGCAGGAGGAGCCTTGGCTGTACTTTGAGTTTGAATTCAGCCGGGAAAAAAGAAGTCCATAATTTATAGAAACTGGAGCCTGCCACAAACAAGCTTGACAAAGACTCAAGTGAAGCTCCTGGCTGGAATTGTGGGTGGGAGGCGGGAGCAGGAATTGTGGGTGGGAGGTGGGAGCAGGAATTGTGGGTGGGAGGTGGGAGCACATTCTTCCGTCTGTTAGTTAATGCAGCACTGGCCGTTTGGAAGGGCATCTTTAAAAACATTGAAATGGAGGGAAAACAAACAGTTCAGAAGGTGCAGCGTGAAGCCCCTCCTTGGGACTCCCTCTCACTCTCTTTTCTGGAGGCTGGAAAAAGTGGTCCCAGCCCCAGGAGAGGGCAGATTGTCTCCGCATCATCCCCAAAACCACCACCAGGGGGCAGAATTGTTCAATGATTGGAGCACAGGAGTGGCGAACCCAAGGTAGCCTTGAAAGATCCGGTTTGTTGGGTACCTACTGTGCGCTTGGCTTAGGCTCTTACACTTAGTGCCTCCTTTAGTCCTTAAGATCATCCTGAGCTGGATGGTGGTGGCGCACACCTTAATCCCAGCCCTCGGGAGGCAGAGGCAGGCGATCTCTGAGTTGGACGCCAGCCTGATCTACGGAGAGAGTTCCAGGACAGCCAGGGCTACACAAAGCAACCTTGTCTCGGAAACCAACCAACCCACCTAAAAAGATCATCTCGGATGCATACATATTAGCAATGTCACCATCTGGGGGGTCACACTGCCTCCTCCCTCATCTTGTGTCTCATGAGCTTCTCCTTTCTCCCTCAGCTTCAGCCCCTGCCCACTGGCCTCCTCCCAGCCTTCCAAAGCCTCGGGCATGCTCCTGCCTCAGGACCTTTACAAATGCTCTTGTCTTTCCTCGGAACATTCTCCTTCTGAACACTCAGGCTTGTAACTCTCTTCCTTCAAGACATCATCTCATAGTCAGATTCTTGCTCAGACTGAGGGGACAGGTGTTATCCATCAACTGTGTGCCGTGCATGGAGTCCTCTACCAGGGCCGTGTCTAATGACACAGCAGCCCCATGAGGCTGGGGCTGGCGCTGTCCCCTTTTTGTAGACATGAATGCTGTGGCTCTGAAAAATTACTGGGATTTATTTTGTTTTTACTGACAGGGTCTCACTGCATAACCCCAGCTAGCCTGGAACTGGCTATGTAGACCAGGCTAGGCTGGAACTCACAGAGATCTGCCTGCCTTTGCCCCCTGAGTGCTGGGATTAAAGGTGTGCGCCACCTGCTGGGATCTTGAAGGTTGCCTGCTCTGTTCACCTCAGAGAACAGATGTCAGAGAGGATGCAGGACAGCAGCAGCCCAACTTGGCAAATTCTACACTGGGATCCAGAGAGGACACCTGGACAGCATCATTAATCCTGTGTGGCTCTAGATGGGTGGCTGTCCCTCTCTGGGCACCAAGGTCTCATCTTTCACTAAGGGCCTCATTCCTGGGTTTTAGCAGCCCAAAGGCTGATGTACAGCTCCTCCGTGGGCCACAGCCAATGGGCGCCTGGAGACCCTGCCTTCCTTACAGGTTCTTGAGATGAATTTAGAGACTTCAGAAGGGAGTCTCTGCCGCTTGTGTGTGGAAAAGGCTCTTGGTTGGGACAGGCCTGCCTCTTCTGCCCCCACCCCAACCCTGTGTGTGTGTGTGTGTGTGTGTGTGTGTGTGTGTGTGTGTGTGTGTTGACATCCGGTGTCCTCCTCTAGTGCCCTCCACTTTAGTTTTGGGGACAGGGTCTCTCACTAAACTTGGGACTGCTTCAGGTGGGCCGGCTACCCAGCGAGCCTCGGGGATCCTCTTGTCTCTGCCCCCAGAGCTGGCATTACAAACGTGTGGGCTATGCCCGGCTTTTGACACTGGTGCTGAGGATCCAGACTCAGGCCTTCACGATTAGGAAGCTTGCACCTTACCCACTAAGCCATCTAGTCAGCCCCAAGGGAGAGGCTTTTTGTTGGTTTGTTTTTCAAAATAGGGTTTCCCTGTGTAGCCCTGAGTGTCCTGGAACTCACTCTGTAGACCAGGCTGGTCTTGAACTCTCTTGCCTCCTGAGTCTGAGTGCTATGATTAAAGGCCTGCGCCACCACCGCATTTAATCCTAGAGGAGAGTTTCTCTTGCAGCGGGGGGGGGGGGGGGGGGAGCAGTTTGAGACAGGGTTTCTCTGTGCAGCCCTGGCTGTCCTGGACTCACTGTGTAGACCAGGCTGGTCCCAAGCTCACAGAGCTCGATCTGCTTCTGTCTCCTGAGTGCTGGGATTAAAGGTATGCACCATCATTGCTTGGCAGGAGAGGGCTTTTTATCAAACCTATTTTACAGTTGAAGAAAACGAAGCATGGAATAGAAAAGAAATTATTTAAAATGAAACACCATTGCTCACCCTGTTTCCCTAGAACTTCCTTTTCTGTTTGTTGGTTTTTATTTATTTTGCTTAGTCTCCCTGCCCTTTTAGTTTGTTGGTTTTGTTTTATTTGTTTGGTTTTTCGTTTTGGAGACGGAGCCTCACTCTGTAGCCAAAGCTGGCCTTGAACTCATGATCCTCCTGCTTCAGCCTCCTGGGGATATCGGGTTGTACCACCATGTTTAGCACCCACAGTACTTTCACTCATGCCTGGCACTTGACCCTCGTTTAAATGAACAAATTGAGCACCAACTATTTGCCAGACACCATGGTGAACACTGGCTGAGTGGCACAGCCCACATCAATGGGCATCGGATCCTGAGACCCACAGGCCGCTCCCTGGGGACCTCCAGGCCTGAAGCCCAGCTGCAGTGTACTATGTGAGGTGGGTGGCCAGCCGGGCCTCTGTCCATCGCCTGGCCAGCCCCAGCCAGTGCAGCAGGTCCGGGCACCCAACTTCGTGCCTCACTTGGTACCAGCAAAACCCACCTTGTCTGATTCAGCAGCTCCAGGCTGTGTGGCCAGCTGGGGCTCAGAGGACAATTTGGGGCACACCTAGACTCCACACCAAGCTCCACAAACGGAAGGGGCCTCCAGGGTTTGTGACAAAGTGAAACCCCTGTGGGCTTCAAGGGGCACACCCTTGTCTGGCTGCCGGGGGCAGGAGGGACTCACTGACTGATGAGTCAGCATCTGCCCTTAACTGAGCCTTAAACATCTTGTTCTTTGCACCGTCACAGCTGGCCAGCGTGGGGTCACTGAATCGCTCTCGTAAGAGTTCCAGCTGCCTGTTCCGCCTTTGGGTCCTTTCCAAGACAGGACAGCAGCGACTTTGGCTTCCCCATGCAAAGAGCCTGCCCCTGCTTATGTGGCAGAGGACATGTCACCTCCCAGCTTGGCTGACTTCAGACAGGGTCTCATTAGCCCAGGATGGCCTTGAGCTCTCCATATAGCTGAGGATGGCCTTGAACTTCTGATCCTCCTGCTTCCACTCAGCCAAGTGCTGGGATCACAACTATGATCCACCACTCTTGGCTTACTTACGCCAAGCTAGAGATCAAACCCAAAGAGGGACCCATGCATGGTAGGCAAGTCCCTATCAACCAAGCTCATTCCCTGCCTCTGACAGGCTGGTTTAATGTGGTGATGATCTTAATCAGACTCTGGACCACTAATTTAACCCTGAGACCTTACGATCTCTGTGACTATTATTCCATGAGCTCTGGAGCACACCTCCCAGACTGGACTCCGTGACAGTCATTCCCCATGGGCTCTGGAAAGCACCCTCTAGTCCAGAGTCTGGGACAGTCATGGGCTCTGGTAAGCACCTCCCAGTCTGGAGAGCCACATGGAGGAGGTGATTGCATCCTCCTGCACCCGCCACCCTCCCAGGCCACTCACTTGGGGAAGCTGCCACCGATAAGGATTCTGCCGAGTGGGTACTCTTTGCTGCCCACCCTCACTGGTGGGCTCACATCCAGGTTGCCGAAGGAATCCAGGCCAGAGGCGCCTGCGAACTGGATCTCCCGGGTCACATATCCGAAGTCAGGACCCTAGAGAGGCATCATCAGAGCATGCATGGGCAGGAAGGTGGGGGGGGGGGAGGAAGAGTCATGCTAAGAGGAGAGGAGGACATTGGATGCCTGCCTCCATCCACACCTAACAAGCCCCTCTCTCTATACACTGAGCAGTTCGTGATCAAGTCAGTGCCCAGAGGTGAGCAGAGGGTCTCCCAGGCCCTTGATCAAGCAGCGTATATCTAAAGGACTTGTGGATGGACAGACGTGGAAAAGTGACCGTGGGTAGGAAAAGAAGCAAGGATGGAGCACATCAGGGCTGGGCAGATGGCTCAGGAGGTTAAGAAAGCACTTGTTACGCAAGCATGAAGACCCGAGTTTGGGGACCCAGCACCCACATAAAAGCCAGGTGTGGTAGCATACACTTGCCATTCCAGCGCTGGGAGGCAGAGCAGACAGAGGTGGAATCCTGGGGCTCACTAATTAGCTAGTCAAGCCTAATTGGCAAGTCCTAGTCAATAGGAGACACTATCTAAAAAAAAAAAAAATGAGGTGGACAACTTTTGAGACATGACCTCTGGTCTCCACATGTATGCGCACGCGCAGATACCCCACACATTAAAACTTGTGAGCTGCTGGGGAGACAGAGGGCTTAGGACTCCTGACATGCCAGTCAGGAGGAGAGGGCGTTCAGCAGCCTCAGCCTGCATAGTAAGCCAAGAAGACAGGAGCACCATGAACCCAAAGGGAGCAGAGGCCGAGGGGTCACAGAGCCAAGAGCCAGGGCACTCCGGTCTCCACACATACTCAGAAGGATTCACGTGCCCCCCCCCCCCATTGCATAATATTCCTTTACACTGTGTGAAGATGTGGAACTGTGATTAGTTTAATAAAGAGCTAAATGGTCAATAGCTGGGCAGGAAGAGGTTAGGCGGGATTTCTGGGGATAAAGAAGACTTAGAGAGGAAAAAGGTGGAGCTGTCAGCCAGACACAGGACATGCAGGAGGAGAGGTAACAGCCACAAGCCACGTGGCAGCACATAGATGAATAGAAATGGGTTAATTTAGGTTATAAGAGTTAGTGGGACAAGCTTAAACAAAGCTGAGCTTTCATAATTAATAAGTCTCCATGTAGTTATTTGGGAGCTGACTAGTAGAACTGAGAAAGACTTGTTACACCCCATCCCTACTCCCCATCCAGGTATGCTAGATATTGGTTTGAGACACCCTATTCCCAAAAGCCCTTCTGTCCCAGCAGGAAGGGACTTGGAGCCCACAAACCCACAGAAACGGGGCCACCTCGGGAGAAGGTGCAGCCAGCTGTCAGGTACGGGGGCCTTGCAGGTCCCAGTTGGGGTTTGTGCATGGGTGCCCCACGGGCTCCCTGCCTTGGGCAAGTTGCTTAACCTCCCCAGGCCTCAGTTTCCTTGGTAGTGAAAAGAAATCTTTATAAATAACAATTATTAAAAATAGGGCAGAGTGTCTTGTGGACTGAACACGGGAAGCCATAAAAAACTAGGGGCAGTGTCCAGAACTCAGTGGTGGCAGTAGCTGCTGCCACCATCCTGTGCATAGGGAGTACCACAGTCCCTGGCATGCTTGCTAAGGGTACACTGCCCCTCAAAGGCAGTCTGGTCTCCAACGGTACCATTTCTGTTGACTCCCCATTGAGAATGACCCCTGACCACTGAGAATGACCCCTGACCACTGAGAATGACCCCTGACCACTGAGAATGACCTCTGACCAAGAACCTTGCTGTTCTGTCTTTCCCAGGATGGAGGAGGTGTAATGGGAGTGGGTGTCTATTTGCATGCGATTTGCATATCATTTGCATTCTTAGCTGGAACCTTCCACCCACTCTCCAGGTTGCTGTCACCACCCCACCAGTCTCTGGACCCTAAAAGACCAGATGAGGCTCTACCAGAGCTCCCAGGAGAGGAGCCACCAAAGCCCCTCCCCACTCCCCCTCCCCACCCCCCCCACCCCCCCACCCCCTCCCCACCCCCGTGTACTTGACCACACACCAGGATCTTCTTAAGGGCGAAATCCCTCAGGCCTCTGTTTCGAGGGGAGTCAAAGACCACAGGGAAGGATTTGTGAGGGGCGTCAATGTAGCCAAACTCCATCTCATCCTGTGTGAGGAAGAAAGATCTACAGCAAGCCTCCTCAGGGGGTTTCAGGAAAGATGACCCCAGACAATGACATCACCCAAGACCTGAAGAGGACATGGGGGAGGCCTCCGGGGCTCCATCCGGAAGACCCAGCCCAGAGTCAGGAGGAGACAGGAGAGATTGCCCCTGTTGGAGGGTGGCCCTCAGTCCTGTGCCTGGCTGCTCTCACTTGGGCCAGGCAGGCCCATGTCCCCAGGCTTGGCAGGTGGATGTGATTGGGCTCCTATACTCCCAATCATCCACCATCCACCCAGTTCTTTGGCTTGGCCTTGCACCCACCTGGATCCAGCGATCATTGTTATTCTCCACCCGGGGACAGACCACTAGTTTGCAGTTGGCCTTCAGGGCCAGGTGGGCCATGGCGTCCAGGAACTTGTCATTGCGGCCATGGACATCTGTCACACTGCAAGGACAGAGACTGCAGCTGGGACCAGATTCCAGCTGTGCCAGGCCCTGGGTCCCTGGGTGCTGAGCTTCAGATCCATCCCTACCCTGGAGAGGCTGGAGATGGGGGGGGTGGGGGGATAGGGGTCACGTCCCTAGATCACATCAGATGACCAGTGCATGAGCAGGGCAAGGCCAGGCTGTGGAGCCCAGAGGCACAGTGCCTGAACCAGCCCAGGCAGTCCAGGGTAGCTATGGAGGTGACCTGGGGCTGATGCCACTGATGGAGACTGCAGTAAGTGGGCTAGCCCTGTCTTCTCAGAGCAGAGAGTGAAGGTGAGGTCTCTGACATTCAGGAGGCTGGGACACTCCTGGCTCCAGGTGGACAGATAACCCCGAGTGGCCACATCCTCTATGAATTTGCCTCTGGCTCAGCAGGACTTGTCTTCCACCCCTACCTGTGGTATCTCAAGGGTTGACCAGCAGAGGCCACTAGATACCAGGGCATAGCCAAAGGACCAGGACACCCAGAATGGGCAAGATTCACAATGGGGCCTGTGGCTGGGTCCTAGGACCTCAGAAGATGCAGGAGTGGCCTCAGGAGAGTGAGGCCAGGTCTCTGTAGTCCCTGGCACACATGCAGGGCTCTGCCCCACCATCCTGATTTTGTTGTGTTTTGAAACAGGGTCTCACGTAGCGGAGGCTGGATTTGAACCGCCAGTCCTCTCCTTCAGCCTCCCAAATGAGGGATTACAGGCTCGTACCACCACACCTGACCCCACTACCCAGACTGAATTCAAGGTGTCTAACAGGGAGCGAGCCAGCAGACTTGAGCTGGTGCTGGTCAGCGTGGCAGGATCTACTGTGGTCCTGTGGCAGCTCAGGGCTGTGACACCATGAATGAGGACTGGCCAGTATTATTGCTTACTCTCCTGCTTTTGGCAAGGTGGAGCTAAGGGGGTTGGCGGCTCACCTGCACACATACAGCTCCAGAGGAGGCTGGG
Source organism: Peromyscus eremicus (assembly GCF_949786415.1). Taxonomy (NCBI): domain Eukaryota; kingdom Metazoa; phylum Chordata; class Mammalia; order Rodentia; family Cricetidae; genus Peromyscus; species Peromyscus eremicus. The sequence continues at coordinate 152,065,302 of NC_081417.1, forward strand.
TGTTGGGGGTCATGATCCAGGGGGCCACTCGGAAGCTCACACTGTCTGTGAACAGTAACACCTCGAAGAGGCCCTGGGGGAGAGGAGAGCTCAGTGGCTTTGTGGGCTCCAGACTGGCCTCTGACTCCACACCCTGCCCTTGGCACAGCCCTCATCTAGTATTTACCTCGGTGCCTACCAGGCTGATGCTGAGAGAGACCAACCCTGAGAAATTGGTGTCGGGGAAGGCAAGTCCCTCCACATAGAACTGGATATCGCTCTCCCCGGGATGCCGCTCCACCTCATAGTCCTGATGATTGGGTCCTAGCACCTGCTTGTAGTCGGAGAGGGAGGTCCCACCTAAGGAGAACAGGGTCAGGCCAATGTGGGGACAGGGTTGGGGCTGGTAGGACAGGAAGACAGGAAATGTGTGGCTGGAGTCTGGGTCTGAGCCACCTCTGGGGAGCACTCCTTGAGTTCCCTTCCAGCTTTACAATGCACAAGCTTTGTGACCTTGGCTCAGTGACTCAACCTCTCTGAACCTCAGGTGAACTGTATAGCAGATGACTAGAGAAAAGCATCACCCAAAAGGTGACGATGACTGAAATGTCTGTCCATAGTGTTCATAAACAAATTATGCCAAATGAAGTACGTCCACAGACGGGCTATGACACACCCACAGAGAGCAATGAAGTGATTGTGCGGGCCACACAACGGATGAATCTCATTTGTGGTGACGGAGGAAGGGAGTGGCTTCTGATGTGGTTGGATTTTTATTTGGGGTAATTAAATATATCACCACTGAACTGCAGCCCAGTCCCCTAAAGCTGCAGATCCTGATTAGAAAAATCTAGCGATTTAGCCAGGCCCTGGGCCCCAGGCTCTAAGGTCTCTTGCCCCTCTGTGCCTGCTTGGGTCAAGGGCCCAAGGCCACCAGACAGCAAGAGTTCGGAGCTGACAGAGGCGCCAACAAGTCCTGTGGGGTCAGGGAGGGGCCTTGGTGGCCAAGAAGCCAATCGTTTCATCCACCGGGCTGTGCGACAGTGACTCTGTGTGTCTGGACTTCAGCCTCTCCGTCTGCGATGGGACCAGCAGTTGGCCCCATCCTTGGCTGTCATACCGTTCCCCAATGGCGCAGTCACACAAGTCACGACGAGTTACAAAAAGGTGACAGTGGCAGAGAATGACTGAAAGAAGAAGGGGATGAGATGGGCCACCGCCACTCACCTCGGGCACAGAAGACCCTCAGCCTTCTGGAATCAGGCAAAGACGCCTTCAAGACCAGCTTGTGGCTTTCAAAGAGCTCATCAGGGCCACCGCAGCTCAGGACCATTGGGGACATGTCCTGCAGGTCTGAGAGAGTGATTTCTGAGACAAACGCATCCCCCCAAGACTGCTGTGGAACATTATTTATTTTTTTGGTGTTTTGGAGACAGGGTTTCTCTGTGTAACAGTCCTGGCTGTCCTGGAACTCGCTTTGTAGACCAGGCTGGCCTCGAACTCACAGAGATCCACCTGCCTCTGCCTCCCAAGTGCTGGGATTAAAGGTGTGCACCACTACCGCCAGGCAGAATATTATTTTAATTAGGCAAAGATGTGTTACATTTGTTTATGCTATGAAATTACTTTAACTGTGTAAAGGTGTGCTACATTTGCTTATGCTGCATTTGTTTAACATGTAAGGATGTGTGTTTAATTATGTAAAGATGTATTGCATTTGCTTCACCTTGCCTGCCTGAGGCATCTGATTGGTCTAATAAAAAGCTGAACGGCCAATAGCTAGGCAGTAGAGGGATAGGCAAGCCTGGCAGGCAGAGGGAATAAGTAGGAGGAGAAAGCTAGACAGAAAAAGAGGAGAGAATGAAGGAGAAAAAGAGGGACATGCCTGAGGCCAGAAGCCAGCCAGATGTGAGAAGCAGTGAAAGTAAGATGTACAGAAGGAAAGAAAAGTAAAAAGCCCCGAGGCAAAACGAAGATGAAGAGAAACAGGTTAAGTTATAAGAGCTAGCAAGAAACGAGCCTAAGCTAAGGCTGAGCATTCATAACTAATAAGTCTCCGTGTCATGACTTGGGAGCTGTTTGCTGGTCCAAAAGAAAGCCTGGGACACAAGACCCCCTCTTTCCCTCCCTCCTCACCTCCCATGCCTGAGGTCACTCACCCTCCAGTGACCTCAAATGTCTGTCATGCAGATCTTCCCTGGACCCACGGGCGTCTCTGTCACAGTTTACCAACAGGATGGCCCCAGAGCCCCCGGAGCCCCAGCGCCAGGTTTCCTGTGGCACACAGGAAGGTTTGGGTTAGTCAAGCCTGGGGGTTCTGGGATGAGACATGGCCTGGGTTGGCTCAGTGGTTAGCTCAGAAACTTTCATATTCTGGGTTTGCTTAAAGTTTTCAAGAGGGACCGTGGACATGAGGAGCAGAACTCTTTAGTAAAGCTCAGACCCAGAGACAGCCATCCTTGTGCAGTGAACAACCTGTGCGATCATATGTCGTGGCTCTGCCCAGCACTCACAGTGGAGGAGCAGGGTGACATCACCACATACAGGTTGCACAGTTAATCTTCAAACCCAGGTCTCTGAGATGGCACAGGTCCACTGCTTGCCTCCATGGCACTCATTGAACTCTTGCCCACCCTTCTGAGTAGACGCCACCCTGTGCCAGGCCCCACACCATGGTTTTCACTGTAGCCCCAGCCTGCAACCTCCTGGAGCAACCTCGTGCAGTGAATAACCTATGCAGCCATTCAGGAGTCCTGCCCCACCTTGCCCGCAAAGCTTGAGATCCAGACTGCCTTTCTGGGTCTTTCCCTGCAAGCTGTACCTCCTACCCCTACGTGAGCTGCATGCTCCCCATGGGACAGCTCCATTCTCCTTCATTCTTTGTGGCCTAGCTGTAGCTGAATACCATAGTCCCCTCTATCGGAAAATAGGAACCTTTCGCGAAGCACCGGCCATGTTGAGAGGTCCAGACACAACCTCCTGAGTAGAAACTGCAGTGAGCAGACTAAGACAGGCCAGAAAGGGTGTTTTCCCAACAGTCACACAGCACTTAGCCAATGTGGCCACACTTCCATAAATGGCACTCATCCTGGACTGGAATTGGCCGCTCTTCTGTTGCTAAGATCACCCAGGTCTGCCCGTCAGCTCCACACTCGGGGGTACCCAGGGTCTCACCTTGTCACCTGAGCCTTTCTTCACCTTGCCTGTGCGGCCTGTGTCGACATCCAGGGACACATCTGCAAAGAGCAGACAGGTCACCTGCCTCTGCACCTGTGATGGCAGGCCCAGCCATCTTGGCTCCCACCCCAACTGATGAGGACCCAGCATCCTAGCTCAAGAGACTTGACATCTGGGAGCCCATGTGCTGGCCCTGGGACTCTGGCTAGGGTGACACTGGCGGTTCTGGTGTTGGAGGGACACAAGTTGCTGGCTTGGCCATGTGTGTTGGGTGACTATGTCTCGGTGGCCCTGGGTTTCTATGCCACACGCAGGGGGCCCTTAACAGTAGCCACTGGGGACCCACGGCCAGGGTCTGTTGTCCTCAGAGGAGGCTGCCATGGGCTCTGGGTGAAAGAGGCACGTGGCTCTTTGTGGTTCTAGGTTGGGTCTCAGGGATCCAGAGACGTGCGGGACTCCCATGAGGAAGCCACTGTGACTCAAGCTGGTAGCAGGGACGTTTCTAGATCCTATTGGCCCTAAGCATGGCTGGGTCTCAATTCCTGTGGTCCTGGAGATGTTTGGTGTTCCCAGGAAGCAGAAGGAGAGAGGTGGCTGGCTGAGTCCTTCCCCTCCAAGGCTCCACAACCTTCGGTCACCTTCACCATATTCCGATAGCTACCATGTCCACAGCCAGGCAAAAGCAGGACTCACCAACACTAGTGAGGTAGAGCACGCTGTGACCCAGAGCACCAGCTTCCTGCGACCCGAAGTATGACACCTTCACCTAAGAGAAGGCAGAGGACATGTGGGCCACACCTACAGCCCTGTTTTGAGGCAGAGGCAAAGCTCTTTGGCAATTATGACCTGGGGTGCTGTTCCAGGGTGCCAAGCAATTTGAGGAGAAACAAGGGCTACAAAGAGGGATATGGTGATTCCAAGACCTTCTGGGACGTGAAAGGGACAGACAGAGAGGGGCCACTGTCCCTACCGGCCTAGGCAACTTGACCTCCTTTGGGATCGTTCATTCTCTGTACTGAGGGAATGACCACCCTGGTCCACGATCACAATGAGTGTCAGGACTTTTGCCACAGTCCAGACTCCCGTCCCCTGCCCCACTTGACCCACGTGACAGGATTCCTTCCAGGGAAGGTTGCCACAGACCCTGTCATGAACAGAGTTACACACAGGTCCTAGCTTGTCCCATCCCGGAGAAGGCACTGCGCCAGAAGTTGAGGGAACGTTGGGTATGAGAGACGCTAGGACCAGAGGGAAGGGTCCAGCCAGAGGTGGCTCGCTGGGTCCATGTGGAGGCTTGAGTGGCGTGCTGAGGCCCTGTGTGAGAACATGTGAGTGCAGCCATGGGATCCTGCCTGGGGAGCACAGAGGTTTGTGGACAACTGGAGGAAGTAACAGAGCTGTGTGAATCTGAGGGATGACCAGGTCGTTCCTGAGTGCTGTGTGATGTTGGGGTACATGAGGCGGGCTGTGGGTCTGGGTCTCTGTGTGGATCTGAGGGGTGACTGGGGTATTCCCATGTGCTGTATGATGTTGAGGAACATGAGGTGAAATGTGGATCTGGGTCTCTCTGTGGATCTTGGTGGTGATCAGGGAGTTCCTGTATGCTGTGTGATGTTGGGGTACATGAGGTGGGCTGTGGGTCTGGATCTCTGTGTGGATCTTGGGGGTGACCTGGTTGTTCCGGGTCTCTGTGGAGATGTGTCCAAGGTGACTCAGGATGGGATATAAGCCAGCCCGAGGGATACTTACCTTGAGGTCATTTAAGTCCTTACTAACTGTGTCCGCCGCCACCACCACATCCACGTTGGCATCCAGGGGCCAGTGGGCCCGGCCTGTGGGCTCCGCCACCCGTGCAGGATCATAGACCATGTAGATCTTCACCTCAGAGCTCCCAGACACCCCAAAGGTGTTGGCACCCTTGGGCACATCGCTAAGGAAAGGTGGGGCGGAGAGAGAGAGACTGAGGGGCTCAGAGAGTGGCCATGGGAGGCCGAGGCTGGAATGTCACTGTTTAGGAGGAGGTACCCCTTACCGGTGGGGCTGGGGCCCCTGCCTCCAAGTCTCTCTGCTCTAACCACATGGTCCTCCCTGCTGGTTCATGAAGATACCAAGCTTTCCTGCCTCAGGACCTTCACATAGCTGAACGCACTCCCCCAACATCCACAAGACTCATACCCTCAGACTTTAGGGCTTTGTTTAAATGTCTCCTTTTCAACTACCCTCCTGAGATGGTTAGGGTTAATTGACAGCACCTGGAACTATCTGGGGGTCTGGGCCTTAGAACCTGCCTATGAGGGATTGTCTTGATTGTATTAATCGATGTAAATGGGGTGGTAAGATGGTTCAGCAGGTAAGGGGCTTGCTGCCAAGCCTGATAATCTGAGTTCGATCCCCCAGGCCCTAATGGCAGAATGAAAGAACCAACTCTCTCTGACCTCCACTTGTGTACGTGCACACACATAGATTTCTTTAAAACATAATTTGTTAATTGGTGTGGGAATACCCATTTTAATTATGGGTGGGGCCATTCCCTGGGCAGATGATCCCAGACTGTACAAGGGCAGAGAGAGGGCTGAGCAGAAGTACAGCTTCTCTCATGGCTCCCTTCCGACTCTGGACAGCTGCTTCTGGCTCCTGCTGCCTTGACTGCCCACTGTGATGGGCTGCACCCTGAACCCTGGACCAGAATAAGCCCCTCCTCCGTTAGCTGTTTCATTGTGTTATTTTACCACAGCAACGGGAAGAGAAACTAAGACACCCGCCTCATCCCTCCAGCTAAGGCTGCATCATCCTCCTGCACACCTGTCCTTTCCTGCTTTATCAACAGTGCGCATCGCTGTCCTGCTGTCCTGCTGTCCTGCTGTCCTGCTAGCTTAGTTCCGGAGGGCAGCCAGTTTGCCTAGCTTGCTGCTGGATCCTCAGAGAGTGTAGGGACACTCAGCAGTCACGTGGAAAGGAAAAAATGGATTCCCACTTTCTGCCAACCTCAGGGCTCCCTCCGGCACATCTGCACCGGAGTGTGGCAACAGTACCCACTGACGTGGACCCCACCATACAGCAGCTTCTCCCTGTCCACCTGACGCCTGGTACCCAACTGAAGCTCCAGAGCTCTTGGCTCTGGAGAGACAGGGAACCATCAATCTGCTCAGCCCCTCAGCTTCTGGACCACCTGCTTGGGATCCTTCTGTAGCCACAGCTTCAGAATGGGTCCTGGGGAGATGTATTGTCCTTTGACTGATGGATATAAGCTGCCTACCTCTGTGTCAGGCTCTAGCCTGGTCTCAGGCCTCACAGAGTCCTCCTCCCTGAGGAGCCGCTGCCCTGAGGAGACATCAGAAGAGGGGGCCACACATGCGTGGCTCTCTCCCCTGCCCATTAGTGCTCAGAGCTCTCTACCACAGCATCTCACAGCTGATGAGGTCACTGACCACTCATGACCACTTACAGAGATCCCCTGACTACATAGACAAGGTGGGAGGTCTTTTCTCACATCCTCCTGCCTCTACTCTTCCCTGGGCCCCTAAGAATCCATCCAAGCACACCTCTGAAAAAAGTCCTTCCCCAGCCCCCTTCATAGGCACCCTGTCCCCATCAAGTAACTGTCTTCATTGACAATAGTGATGATGGCTGTTGCTACATGAGAGCACATTCACTGTTCAATAGACAAGCACGGGGACTTATGTCCTACATAATCCGTGTGCTGTGTGGTCATGTAATTAGTGCACAGCGTGATCGCGCAATCTATGTGCATGCGTGGCGTAGCTATGTGAGCCCATATGTGCATGTGCAGGGACAATCCATAAAAAGCGGGTCACAGACTCCTCCCCCCTTTTTCTTCCCCCTTCTCCTCCTTCCTCCCTCTCCGCACATGTCTCTCCAACAGGCCTGAGCACACCCTCTCCTGTCCCTCCCTTTCCTAATAAACTCTCACAGTGGGGTTTGTTGTGCCACATAAAACCAACAATGGCCACAGTTCCTTCAGTCCCACCCTGTGGCCCACCACAGCCCCACTCTACTGATGAGGCAGAAGCAGAGGGGAGGGGTCCCTGGAGCACCACAGGCCTCCCCTGGCCCACCCTCAGAGCATCCTTCACTCTGCGCTCCTGTTGCCATGGAAACCTCACACCTCCCACTCCCTCTACTTCTTCCAGGTGCCGTGATCATTTTGATTTAGTGTCCCACTGAGCACCAGGGACTGACTTGCCCCACAGTGGCCATGCCCTCCTAAAGCCTTATCCCCATGGCTACCACCATTCTACCCACATGGCTTGAGGCTCCAGCTGTTCCTTGCTCCTCACGGTCCCAGAACTTGTGGCCTTGAACTCACTATATAACCAAGGATGACCTTGAATTCCTGATCCTCCAGCTCTTGAAGTTAATTGTTCAGACGTCAGCATGTGCAAGGCCCCCTCCCTCCCTGCTGGCTGTCACTCTGCCCCTGCCCCTGGAGGGTACCAGCTCCCAGCTCCCAGCATGCTGTGGTCCCCAGGTTTTATTGTCAGTGGCACCAGCTCCTGACATCTCCTTGGCCCCACCCCAAGCTTCCAATGCAGCTGCCTCCATTGCCATCAGGCATCTCTCTGGGGTAGGTCCCACACACTGTCATTACTAAGGACCAAATGGCTGTGAACTGCCCTGTCAGCACCCACGGGACCACATCTGAATCTCCAGGGCTGAACCCTCTGGGCCTTCTGCACCTGACCCTCTCAGATTTCCCTCTGTCATCTGTCTGGCTTAGTTCCAGCAGCTGCCAAGGCCAGCTCACCACTCAGTTTCTGAGCTGTGCTAGACACAATGGATTGTCTGGGTCTGTGGCTGCTGACCTTGAATATGACCTTTGACACTGCCTGACTGTTGAGCGTTCTCTCTCTCTCTCTCTCTCTCTCTCTCTCTGCACATCACCTACACCCTATCACATCTGTCTCTTAGCTGCACCCAAGCCTGTCCCTGACTTGGACCAGGGGTGTCCTCTACACCCCCACCTTCCCTTCTCCCTCACACCCAACTCATGGACACTGCAAATGTCACCATTTGACCATCACGGCTCCCGGCACTGTCACCAGGCTGTTGGGCACCCTCTCTAAGACAGCCCTTGCCCCACTACTCCCATGGTTCCTGGGACACATCTCCACCTAGCCCTCAGCCTTCCTCCCCTACCCGGGACACCAGAGTTACTCCATCCCCGGACCCAGCACTTTTCCCCCTCTTGCTGGAAACTTGTCCCCAACTGGCTGCAAGCTCCCAGGCTCTGCTTTCTCTCCCTCCACCCAGCCTCTTTTGCTAACGCGTCCTTTGCTGCCCCATCCCAGCAGCAAAAGTTTAACAGCTTCCTGGGGGCACATACATGCGAACACTGTAAAACCTTTTAACATAAACAAGGTATCTCCTATGATCCTAATACTGTATGTTACTCCTCATCGGCGAGTGCCTAGTAAAGTCCACAGAACCCATTTCTCCTCACTGTAGCGGGCTGTGGCGGCAGCTCATACCATAATTGGACAAGGCAGTAGTGTCTGTCCCAGACTGATCATTATTTCACCAATAATGCTGCTGTCATTGAATCTGATGGGCAACTTGATGGTGGCTTGAGGGGTGTGTGTGCGTGTGCGTGTGCGTGTGCATGTGTGTGCGCGCGCGTGTGCATGTGTGTGTGTGTGTATACACATGTGTGCATGTGTGTGCGTGCGCGTGCGCGTGCGTGTGCGTGTGTGTGTGTGTGTGTGTGTGTGTGTGTGTGTGTGTGTACCCAGTGTCTCCCCTTGGGTCAGCAACTTTGCAAAGTCAATGTAGGAAGATGTGGTGGTTTGAATGATAATGCCCCCACAGGGCTGTGTATTTGAATGCTTGATCCCCAGTTGGTGGAGGGATTAGGAGGCATGGCCTTGGTGGAGCTTGGAGGTTTCAAAGATGCGGACCATTGCTTGTTGGTGCTCTCTCCCTCTGTCTCCTGCCAGTGGAGCAGATGTGAGCTCTCAGCTACTGTTCCAGCACCAAGCCAGCCTGCTTGGCCATGCTCCCTGCCCTAACAGCCGTGGACTCCAACCCTCTGAACCCATGAGTCCCGGATGAAATGCTTTCTTGTGTAAGTTGCCTTGATCATGGTGCTTTGTCACAGGTATTAAGGTGCCACATCCCTGTCTCACCACCCTCACAGGTAGGGACCAGTTGTGGCTTCCCTTGAGAGGCAGCTATAGTCAGAACAGGCCTGCCGGGCCCTTCCCTGGGGGCATGGAGGGGCCTGTCCCGCCCAATCCTGCTGCCTTCAAGGCTCTGGCCATCCTCACCCTATCCCTGTCAGAAGCAGGTGCTCAGCAAGGTCCCAGGGTGGCAGTGGAGTCATGGCTATTTCTTGTGGTGCCCGAGAGAGACGGCTTTTGCCGGGAGGGTGCTGTGTGTCCTTGGGTTCTCATTCCCCTGGCATCCTGGCCCTACCCCTAGAGCCTCAGGCACCGGACTGGCACTACAGGTCTGTGGGTGGGCCATGAATTAAGTGACAGGCATGTGTGGGAGCTGGGGTAAGTCCAGGAAATCCACAGTTGGATCTGCTTCCGGCATACATTGCCATGCCACCCGATGCCTCCCCATGCCCCTCTCCGTGAGGAGGTATCTTGCTGGGAAGCTCCTGACAGTGTGACATTCTGGCACGTCCCCAGACTCACAGTCAAAGAAAATCTTCTCTCTAAAATGAAGGGACAAGACTGGTATGGTAGTGCATTCCCCTAATCCCAGCACTAGAGAGACAGAGGCAGGCAGATCTCTGTGAGTTCAAGGCCAGCCTGGTCTACATAGCCACCTCCAGGCCAGCTGGGCTTGCAAAGTGAAACCATTTTCAAAATCAATAGAGAGGAACCAAAGGGGGCTGTACTGGTCAGTTTTCTGTCAACTTGACACAAGCGAGGGCTATTTGGGCAGAGGGAACTTCAATTCAGAAAACAGCCCACTCAGCCTTGGGTTTTCTCCATAAAGTGGGCACGTCTACAGAGCCACCTCCCGGTCTGGCGAGGATTCTGGAAATGCTGTAAAAAAAGTGTGCTGTGTTTGGTGACTGGGACTGTCACCCTTCTCGGCCCGTGCCACCTGCACTGGCCCAGCACCACGGCCCCCCTCTTCCTCTACAGCCTGCAAGGCTGGGGTCCCTCCAGGTCTGCCTGTATGCTGGAGAGCAGGGGTGCCAGCCTGAGTCGTCCTGTAGGGTCTTCTGTCTGGAGGAGGGCCAGCCAGACCAGCAGCGGTGGAGGCCGCCAGAGTCTAGCGAGTCCTTAGAGGACCAAGAGGGTGTGAAGGAGTGTGAGATGGAGCTGAACCCTGCCCTCCTCAGACTGCCCCTCACTCAGTCAAGGTGTACCTGCCTGCCTGCCGGGGGCACCTGTCTGGACTGCGGGAGTGGGGGAGCTCCACACATCTCATTTCACTTAGTTTGTGATACTCCTGACCTCATCTCCGCTGCACCCCAACCCTCTTGGGCGGGCGGTTCTGTCTCTGTTTAACAGATGAAGACATCTTCTCAGAGAGCTGAGGTAACTCTCCGGATCGCACAGCAAGGAGCTGCAGTTATCTCCCATCTCCTGCGTGGGCTGATACTATAAGGAGCATGTGGCCGGGGCATGTCCTGCTGAGGGGAGGGAGGAGGTCACATGGGAGGTTGTAGGAAGGACAAACTCCTCATAGACGGTTTCCTTGTGAGCAAGCCTGGAGTGTCAAGCAGGAAAGCCACCATCCCTGTCTCTGTCCCCACCTATCCACCTGACCCTCTCAAGGTTAGTGCAGGCCAGAACATGGTGTCTGTGACTTTCTGGTTCTGAGAACAGTGAGCACACACTTTATGTGTCCTCTGGGGTCACAGGGGCCCGGAGCTCATCTTGGCCAACCCCCATCCCAACAGAACACAGCCTTAGCGCTTCCCAGGACAGGCAGCTCCCACACCTTTCTCTTCAGTTACATTTCCTGCTATTCTGCAGACATTCCACCGTTCAGGCCATATGTAGCTCTGCAGCTAGGAAGCTTGCCACCTCTGGAGGAGGAAGAGGAACAAGACCTCTGTGCCACCCCCACACACCAACTTGGGCATCACCAGCAACTGGAGCATTACTAGCAACTGGGGCAGGAGCTGGGTAGGCAGGGCTTGTGAGAGGCCCGGGCTGGGCAGTGGCCCAGCAGGAGCAGGAGGTGCTTGCTGTCTCATAGACTGAAACAGGGGGGCCACAGGTCCAGGTGGCTGCCTGGGAGCTGAGGACTGATAGCAGGTCAGACACAGACTGGCCTGGCCCCCAAAGTCTCTGCCCTGAGAGTCAGCGGTGCTTCTGTTAGAACTGGTCTCGGCTCAACCTGAGTACCCTTGTTGTATTGTTTAGCGTGGGCAACACAGGACACGGTGAAGAATGGCACCCAGAAGAGGCACATGGTCCCTGCTCTGCTCTCTGTCTCCATCCCTAGCCAGCCATCTGCAGAACAGGGGTAAAACCTGGCTGTACAGAGCAGAGAGAGGAAGCCCCGAGTAGTCACGTAGGGCTATACTGTGCAGAGATGAGATTTTGGCCCAGAGCATGCCCACTGCCCTGTCCTCACCCCATCTCTCACACAGACCCTGCAGCATAGCTAATTTCCAGAGATCAGGCTCCCCTGAGGTAGAGATTACAGAATCTGGAATCAGGCGGGTTCAAATCCCAGTCCCAGCAGTCGCAAGCTCTATGACTTCAGAAAGTCTCTCAATCTCTCTGTGTCTTGGTTTCTTTGCAAAATGGAGATTATAGTGATCTCTGCCTTGCAAGCTTTCTGTGAGAATTAACAGGAGTATTGTGGGAAGCACTCCCAGCAGCCATGACCAATGCTGCTATGAACAGGGCCTGAGAGGTATGAGGGGTGGGCACCACACAGGAGGAGAGACACGAGGGCTGAGAGGCATGAGGGGTGGACACCACACGGGAAGAGAGACATGAGGGCTGAGAGGCATGAGGGGTGGACACCACACGGGAAGAGAGAAGGGACCCATGGATGAGAATGCTGCTGTGACCCTTCTCTCTCAACAGGCCAAGGAGACAGACCGATTGGACCACCACAAAAACCAGCATCTATAGCAATGACTGACATCTAAGATGCCAGCACACAGGAGGCAGAGGCAGGAGGATTAGGAGTTCAAGGCCAGCCTGGATTATGTAGCAAGAACCATCTTAAAATAAATAAACAAAACCAGGGACTGGGGAAATAGCTCCATTGGTAAATCCTTGTAAGTATAAGGACCTGAATTCAATGCCCAAAACCCACATTAAAACAACAACAACAACAACCCCTAAAAACCTGGCTGTGGGCTGGAGTGATGGCTCAGTGGTTAAGAATGCTTACTGTTCTCTCAGAGGACCCAGGTTCAATTCCTAGCACCCACTAGACAGCTCACAACTACCTGTAACTCCAGTTTTCAGGGGATCTGATGCCCTCTTCTGACCTCCTTGGGCACTGCATGCATGTGGTGTACACATACACACACACACACACACACACACACACACACACACACACACACACACACTCATATCTACCCAGACAAAACACTCATAAGAATTAAAATAAAATAAAAACCTGGGTGTGGTGGCTCATGCACCCAGGAAGACTCAAGAGGAGGATCCATCCCTAGAGATCATTTTCCAGAGAGTCTATTCTAATAAGCAAGCTACAGGACCCTGTCTAAAAAAATCCAGGGTGGATGGCTCTTGAGGAAATACACCCAGATTATCCTCTGACCTCCACACACACATGCACATACAGCGGCAACACACACACACACACACACACACACACACACACACACACACACACACTGAGAGAGAGAGAGAGAGAGAGAGAGAGAGAGAGAGAGAGAGAGAGAGAGAGAGATTTAAAAGCAAGAACAAAACATCTGGAATGCTGTCTCTCAGTGAGTTCCCCTCAGCAGAGCCCAGCAAAGCAGGTGTGAGCGTGTGCTGAGTGATGGGGTAGGGGGGCATGGGAGATAGCAGGGGCCTCTTCAACCATGTGGAGGGGAGCACTCAGCAGGGAGGTGTCACTCAGACACCAGCCGGCCTTGACTTTCTCCTTCTGTCTCTTTTAGCTGGCTGCAGCTGGCAGGGGTCATGAGGGCGTTGGCTGGTCCAGTACCATATATACACATTTCCTTAAGGTCTACACCATATTGGGAGTGTCTGTGACCTCTCCTTTCCAAAGATAGTGATCAGTGGCTCATGGGCACCTTACAACGCCCTATTATTGCTCAGGACAGGCTGCCGAGCAAGCCCAGGAGGATGGCCAGACAGGCAGGCCTCCCCACAATGGATACAGGTGGCAGCTGTCACTCCCTAGTCTTCAAAGCAGAGCAAGACTAGAGCCTGGGACCAAAAACCTCCATGAGAAAGGGCCCTGGTTTAAAATCAGTGCAGTGAGTCATGTTCCTCTAGCCAAAGTAGATCTGAGGCCTGTGGGTGATGAAATTCCTCATTAGTGAAATGGGAGAATACAGATGCCATCTGTACAGACACACAATACGTGATGTCACCCCCACTTAGCCAGCTTGTGAGAAAGCAAGCTCAGAAGGGCCGAGGGACTGGCCCAAGATCACACAGCCTGCAAGGACCAGTATGATCCCTTAGCTATTCTACTCTGAGAAGCCACCAAATTGGCCACCTCTGAGCGCTTCTTCCTTCTACACAGTGCAACCAGGTGAGTATTGGTGGGGTGTAGGAGGGGAAGATCTAGGCCTCTTTCCTCACTAAGTCCAAAGGTTGGGCCCACACTCATCCATGTCCAGAGCCTTGGTGGCCAGTCTGGCTCACAGCATGCCTGCCGCCCCTCTGCCGAGTCCCCTGCAGAGTTGTGACCTATCTTCTGTCCCACCTAAATAGCACTATGCCCAAGACCTCAGCCAGGAGTTTGGACAGATGTACGGCCCCAAGGGCAGGTTTGAAGCACTTGCTAGTAGTGTTTCAAGTGGCCTTGAACGCTAACACAGAGTGACCGGGATCCTGCTCTGGGGCCCAGGGTGCACTTGGAGGCCCAAACACAGATCTGTCTTCTCTATGAGGCCAGGTTAGCCCATGTTCACAAGTCTCAACTTTCTCAGTGCCAGCCCTGGGTGCTTTGGAATCCTCCTGGCCTTTCCCACTTGTAGCTGGGTTCCATCCCTGCCCTTGCCAAGTGTCTAGGGTCCTCATCCAGATTGACAGGCCCCCAGGCCACACCTCCCTGGGGAGCAGGAACTCAGGTAGAGGGAACAGTGAAGGAGGGCACCCCCGTCAAAAGGATGCATCCTGATGGTGGGAGGCATCTGTACCTAGGCAGACATCCCTCTCCAGGTCCCCTGCTCAGGACAGCAAGCGCTGGACCCTGCTGGCCACAACGCTTCCCCGCCCTGGCCCCAAGTGAGCAGAGGGATTCGGGTCCAGGGACGAGAGAGCAGAACCAGGGCTTGAATGTGAAGTTGCTGAGAACCCAGGAGGACAGGACCCAAGGAATAATTCACACATCAGAACCCAAGTGACAGAGAAAAGAGGCCTGAGGGTGTCGGAGGGATCCCCCGCCAGCTCAGCATGGTAAGTGGCAACTAGTACTGAGGAGTTGTGTCTGTGGAACTGAGGGAAGAGACCTCTGAGGCCAATACCAATATCGGATTTCCATTTTGACAGTACTGAGGATTAAACCCAGGAGCTCCTGCACACTAGGCAAGCACTCTACCCCTGAGCTACACCCCCAGGTCTCTTTTTAGGTTTTGAGACAGGGTTGCCCAGGCTGGCCTTGGACTTGCAATCCTCCTGCCTCAGCCTCCTAAGTGGTATAATGACAAGTGTGTGTTCCCTCATCCTGCCTAATGCCAACACTCTATGCTGTGAAGATGCCCACTGTCCACTCACTGTCCCACATCTGATAGCCCTCAGATGACCATGAACCCCAAACAGGGCCTCCTCTCAGTGGCCTCATATAGTCCAGGAACTCAAAAAACGTAAGCATTTGAACGTGACCTCCAACTAAGGGCACTCTCCCTTCTGTAGGTACAAGGACAGTGGTCCCAGTGGCACCTACAACCTGTCAGTCCTTCGAATTAGGATCCCATCAATCCTATAATTACTTCCCTGGCAGCTCAGCCCAGCTTCCCCAGGCTCCCGGGAATGTTAGGAGCACTTGTCTACATGGTGGTGGAAACAGTCAGACAGACACGCTGCAGGACATGGTTGGTTTTGGAATTCAGGAAGCCCAGAAGATGCTCAGGCATGGTCCTTCCTCCCTGTGGCTCATCTGAGAGGCTCACAGTGCTCCACACATCCCAAACCCCAGAGCTATAGGACCTGAAGACCCTATTTTGCTTTGCTGAAAGAGGCAAGAGTGTTGCGGTAGCCCACTGGAGTGAGGGGATCAGGGTGCTGAAGTAGCCTGTCGTGGATGGGAGTCACAGCCTGCTGGGGCATAGGCATCAAGGTGCTGAGATACCCCATGAGGATATTGGGGTAAGGGTGCTGAGCTAGCCCAATGGGGGTTGGTCTACAGCATCTGCTGAGGCTGGTTACTCCATGGCACACAGTTAACCCCACACACAAACATTATTCCAAATAGCCAGGCCATGCAGCCCCTGGGGAATTCATCACTTCCTCTGATGGTCACCCTAAGCACCATCACCTGGAAGCTCAAACTCTGGGCAGCTCAGATGACTGGCACCCCAACCACTTGGGGGGCCTTCCGCAGGCTTATCGGCAAGCAAGACCAGTTCTCAGCCCCGTGGTTGGACTCAGAGGAGCTAGTCACCAAGCAAAAGGGTGGGGGAGCCCCAAGTTCGTCTCTCATTGTCAAGTGTGGCCTGGCTCCCAGCCAGCCCCTAGGGGAGCCTCGGGCTCCCGGAAGCCCCGCTGGCTTGCCCATCCAAGGCACCTTTCCCCACTGCCACTGCTTTCTGGGCAGGAGAGCCTTCCTCGGTGTCACAGAGCAGACTCCTGTGCCCCCCACCCCGTAAACTCTGGGTAGCTGTGATGCTGGTCACCGCTCTGGGTGCAGAGTGACACTTCAGTCCCTCCTAGAGCCAGCCAAGAGACACCACAGCCAAGGCAGCTTCCTCTGCGCCCGCAACACTGAAGGATGCTAAGGGCTTGGTGTTCCCACCACACACCCCACCTTGTCCTTGTCCCGTCCCACTTCTGAGGAGCAGTGAGAAGAAAAGACATGGGGGTGCCCACAGCTGGCATAGCCTACGGGCCAACTACCATGGAAAGGGTTCTGCATACACACATCTCATTTACCCAACCCATGGTACTGTTGCATTCCCATTGACTCGCAGAGGCAGAGGCAGGCTCACAGAAGTGCAGTGGCATGCCCAAGGTCACACAGCCAGGGACCAACAGGACCAGGATGCACTAGCTGCATACATAAACTCCACGCTGAGCTTCAGAGGGGGTCCAGCACATCCAATCAGGGTTCAGCGCACACAGCAGAGAGGAGCCAGAGATAAACTGGTGAGGGAAAGCAGACCTGGCTCCCCGCCAAGTGCTTTAGTAGAATAACAACACAAGGCTGAGGTTTGAAAGAACCTTCTAGAAACAACCTTGTCTCCAGGTGAGAGCAGGGGCCTGGGATCAGGCAGGTGGGACTCATGGGCTCTTCTTCCCTGGCATCAGTGTCAAATCAGGCCTGCCAGATGCAGTACAGGAAGTCTAGTCTCAGCTGAGCTCCAGCTAAGCTGCAGGCTGCAGGATATGGATGTCCAATGCCATCGCTAAAAAAATTAGTGGGGGCCAGCCCCAGGGTAGAGCACTTGACCAGCATGTGTAAGGCCTCGGGAAGTACCAAAAAGGTCCATCCCTCTGTCTCTATCTCTGTCTCTCTCTTTCCTTCCCCTCCTCCCTGCTCCCTGCTCCACTCAGTGGACCCTTTATTCATTAAATCTAGACTCCTATGCTAAACAACAGGAGTGGTAATGATCCCACTAGCCATATAGGTCTGATGAGACCAGCCCGACCTCTGGTCCCCAGAAGTAAGTAGTCAAGGTCTGGCCTCTAGGGCTTCTGTCTATTCCTCCCCGTCTCAGTCACTGGGGTCCTCCACCACTGCTTGAGAGGGGGCAGTGGAATTCAGGTAGACATAAAATACAGTATTTACCCACCCGGCTGGGCAAGTACAGGAGCCCCAAGGGTGATCTGAGTTCAGATGATGCCTGGGAACCCCCAGCCCTCAGCTCCCTATGAAAGATGACCCACCTAGAGCTCCAGAGGCCCTAGACGTCACCACAGCCAACTTCCCTAGCAGCCAGGTAAAGAATTGAAGCTTTCCTGGGTCCCTGCATCCCTGTCTAAACAGCCAGGACAGGAAGACTTGGGTCAGTGGGGGAAACTGATGTCACGGCTGTCCTGTTCACAGGTCTCTATTGCCATCACTATCACAGCCACCATCAAGGCTACTGCGACAGTCATCATCATCACCGTCCCTACCATCACCACACCATCATTACCATTACCATTACCACCATCATCTCTTGCCAGCCCAAGTCCCAGGCTTTGCTCCAGGATCCTTCTTAAATTAAGTCATTGAGTTATCCTTTGGCCACTCCCTCTTAATCCCAGTCACTCTGGTTGTCCCTGGCTGCCCTCCAAGGGTCAAGATGTCACATGCACACCCCTAACCGCAGAGAGGCGGAAAACTGGCAAGACATGAAGAGAGGAAGGGGGGTCCAACCCTCTTCTCCGGATTGAACCCCAGCTCCTTCTGCCGCTCTACTTGAAGACTGGCATGTAGAAATCAGACAGAGCTTGGTCCCAGGACTCAGAGTAATCTCATCCAGACACTGGACCCAATGTTCTGACCCCAGAGCACCTGGGCAGATCCTGTTCCCTTCCCTCCCAAGCTCTGAAGCCAACTCCACCTTCTCTGGTATCCAAACATCATCCTGCCTACACCCTCCTGCATACTCTTTGGTCCAGGGATTCCCCCACCTAAGCACAGGAAAGTGCCCCAGCTCTTACCTGTAGACATCCACCAGCGTCTCCACACCTACCACACACACAGCATGAGTGGGCTTCTTCAGAGATAGTTGCACAGCTCTCTGTGGGGCCATCATGTGCCGAGCTCCCAGCCTTCTGGTCGGGCTAGCTCGGGTGCCCAGTAGCCACAAGCCCCGGCTGCCTCCTCGGCTCCCCAGCTCTTCTTGGGGACACCTGGCTGCCGGGTAGGAACGTGCGTTCTAATGGGTTGGTGCTCTCTCCTCCCTTTTAATTTCACCCTGCAACCTGGGGAGCCTGCCTGAGCCTGGTCCCCACCTCCTGGCTCCACGCCCAGTCACCTAAGTCATGGGCTGTCAATCTAGGAGGCTGGGAGGGAGGTGTCTGAAGCTCTCTGTGAGGTGGGAAGGGGCCCTGGGAACAGCCAGGCTCAGGTGCCAACAGGAAACTCAGAGGGTCTAGTCATCCCACTCATGGGCTCTCGTGCCTGAACCCATACTCTGACAGCCCTTCTGAGGGCTCCATGCCAGGCACCAGCTAAGCAATTTGTAGATCCTGTCTCCTGTGTGTGGCAATCCAGTCTTCAGGGTCAGCGCAGTGGATGGACATTGTGTGGTTCAAATCCCAGCCCTGACACTCAGAGCCGCTGGGGGGATAAGGTCACTTAAGCTCTGCACGACTCTGTTTATCCACGTGTGTAACAGCTGCTATAACAGAAGGACCTATGGGGTGAGAGTGAAGGCAGTGGGAGAGAGTTAGCCTGGTCTAAAAGATGTGCAGGTGGCTGTTCAGGTCTCTTGTCTTCAAGACAGGTTCGAAATCCTACTTCTCTGTCCACTGGCATCCCAGGGCCAAGGCACCATCACCTCTGCCCGGAGGATGAAGAGCCTGCCTCCCTCTTGCCTCAGGGAGGGGTCTATTTCCCAGACCATCAAGTCCTAGGAGCAAGGAGCCTGGTCTCTCCTGCACCTCCTAGGGTGCCGAGCACATAGGAGCCCAGCAGGCACCAGTGTGAGCACAGAGTATCCCAGGAACCGTCACTCCACAGGTTCAGAACCTGCCTCCTGAGTTCAGAAAAGAGCTTTTCTATATGCTTTCCCTTCCTTCCTTCCTTCCTTCCTTCCTTCCTTCCTTCCTTCCTTCCTTCCTCCCTTCCTCCCTTCCTGTGAAAACAGTGAATTTTATTAAACACTGACAGTACTTCATGAAGAAACAAATCAGAGGATGGAGATGTTGCCTGCTTGGTAGAGTGCTTACTTAGTCTGCACGCGGCCCTGGGTTTGATCCCGAGTACCACATAAAACTGGGTGTCGTGGCAGTGAATGCCTGCAGCAGCGGCAGGAAGATTGGGAGTTCAAGGTCATCCTGAGCTGAAGAGTGAATTTGAGGTTGGCATTTCAGCAAGAAAGGAAGGAAGGAGAAAGGAAGGAAGGAAGGAAGGAAGGAAGGAAGGAAGGAAGGAAGGAAGGAAGGAAGTCAAATTCCAAAACCATTTCATTTCAATCATCGCTGTGTCTGTGTTTGTGTCTGTCTGTCTGTCTGTCTCTCTCTCTCTCTCATACACATGGATACACATACATGATCAGAAGAACATATGTCAAAATTAACAAACATGTTCTATAACTTATTTTCTTCATATTTCCCCTCAGGGTGTCTTCAACTTTAAAGAAGAAGTAAAGAAGTAATTTAAGAAAACAATATTTGGGACAGTGTGCAAGCAGGTTTGTGTAGACCATAGTCACGTGACACCGTCTCTGGCCCTAGCTTTGCTTATGGGAAGGTTGGGTAAGGCAGCTGAGAAAACCCCCCATTCACCACAGTCACGCGGGGACAATTCAGACCCTCCTCACGGGGCCACTGTGGGAATGAAAGGCATGGAAGCAAAGCCAGGGATGGTGGCCAACACTTTGAGGCCCTGTTCAAGTCCCCTTCCCTGTGGCTGGTCAAGGGTGCTCCCCCACTGACTTGTGCCCTCTGAATTCTGGCACCAGGGCAGCTGATGACGTCCTCAGATTAACTGGAAGTGGCGTAGGAGGAAGCATGTAAGGATGGCCACAGTGTTCGGGGTCCGAGTCACCAAAGGGATGGCATCTTGGTTCAATGGAGGGAGAAGGCTGGGTGTAGGTCTAGGAATTGGCTATTCTGTCGTAAACATGAAGAGGCCACTGGACTGCTGACTGGAGAGGGTGGATGACATGTCCCCTTCATGATGAGAGACTTCTCTGGGCCACAGGACATGCCTCCCAAGCGGCGAACACACAGCCGAGAATCCTTTCCACAGGCAGGGGACAGCAAAGACAAGTAGGAGAGACACATTCCCTGCAGGAGGGCTACCTGACGGCCCCATGGAGGTGCTTGCTCCCAGGAACCTCCAGTCTGGCTAGGAAGCAGGAAACAAACGAAGAAAAATGGCATAAACTTTTATTTGGTTCCTCTTTCGGGAATAATCTTCCTTTCCATCAGCATAACTGAGTATGATATTTCTGGCCTTAAAAGTTCATTCTGTACCAAGCAGTGGTGGCACACACCTTTGATCCCAGAACCCGGGAGGCAGAGGCAGGCGGATCTCTGAATTTGAGGCCAGCCTGGTCTGCAGAGTGAGTTCCAGAACAGCCAGGCCTAAACAGAGAAACCTTGTCTTGAAAAACAAAAGTTCATTTTACCTATAGGCATCAAGGCTAAGCCTCAGTTTACCCCCTGGCTACAGAAACCAGCAAAGCAGCCCTGCAGGCGTGGGCCTTTCCACCATCTTTTCCCCAAACCAGAAGAACCAGGACCCCAGTCATTTTGTCTAAACCTATCTAGCGGTAGAAACATACAGCGTGAGCTCTCCCAAAGTGCACAGGCTTCCACTGAGCAAGACTGGACGGATGGAGGGGTGGAGGGATAGACCGGTGGATAGATGAACAAGGGGATGAGCGGACAGATGGAAGAGAAAGAGGAAAGTGAGGAGGGAGGTGTGGTGTATAAGAAGACGATGGAGGTGACCCGATGGGACAGTCCCAGGGCTGATGACGATGAGGTCCGCCACACCAGTCGTCCCAGACCCAGCCTGCCTATACCAGGCAGTTTGTAGGACTCTTCTGTACATTTGCTCATCCAACCTTCCCAACAGTTCCAGGAGACAATTCCGACCAAGCCCGAAGACCCGAGTTCAGACAGATCATGGCCTGGCTGTGCTCTTGGCCAGTGTGGGGAGGGCGGGGCAGCAGGACCTGGCTTCTCCAAGGGGTCACTCTTGGGGTTGAGGGAAAAGAAGGGAGGCAAGGAGGGCTGAAGAGGATTGGGTGGGGGTACAGAGGTAGGAACTGAGGCCTGAGCTGAGACGAACTCACAAGGCCGGCTTTCTGCACACAGGCCGCCTCACCTCTACCTGGGCTCCTGAGCATCCACGAGTCCCTGCCGGGGGAGCATTAGGTCCTTCTGTGCACTTCCCCTTTTGCTCAAATAGGCCTCCTGAGCAATCTGAACAGCCATGTGCACTGATTTAGGAAATAGCACGCACTGTCACTGTTCTCTCGTTGAAGGAAACCCACGTGGCTGTTCTCCAGGCCCCGCTGTGGATTCTGAACCCTCCCACCCTCTTCCTTTTCTTCGACCTGAGAACATTTCCTGGAAGACATCATGACCTGCCCAGGCCCCTGCCCTACCCACACCCCACAAAGTCACGTCCTGCACATCCAGGCTGTGGTCTCTTTGAACTTGAGACTCCAGGTTTGATGGGTCAGACCCGGGAGCAGCGGGGGTGGAAGCTGGGTGACCTCACCACCCCCTCCACAGATGGAATATTCAGCTCAGAGTTCCTGCCCTCACTGGGCAGCTGAAAAGACAACGTCATGCCGGGGACAGCTGCCCAGGAACTGTGGGACTGAGAGATGTTTCCAGCGTGCCCTGTGAACAAGCCAGGGATACGGCAGCTGGGCAGGTGTCTAGGTCTGGACTATGACATCCACGTCCCATTTCTTCACTAGCTTTGTGGAGGCTGAACATTCTTCTTTGTGCCGTGGTACAGCAGGAAGCCAACCAATAAGACCTTGCCCTCCTGGGGCACAGACAGCAACAAGCTGTACACACAGTGACAGCCAGGCAGCAAGCAAGAATGAAGACAAAAGGGGTGGGGAGCATTATACAGAGAATGGTGATCAGGGCAGGCTTGGCTGTACAAATGACTTGGGAGTAAGTCGGAAAAACAACAACACAGACATACACATGCACACACATACACACATGCACACACATACACACATGCACACACATACACACATGCACACACATACACACATGCACACACACATACACACAATACACACACACACACACACACACACCACACACACACACACACACACACACACACACGATCTTAGTAAGTTCCAGAGTGCTGCTGAGTTCAGAGACTATGATTCCTGCCCCCTCTAGGCCACCAGCTCCCCGTATGTGGAACTAGATCAGAATTCTCACCCAGGACACCTTTCAGGGGTCAGGCAGGCTACTCAAAGGAGAAGAATTGCCAGGAGGGAGATGGCAGGGCTGGGTGGCTACTGTGTCCAGGGACACAGCCTGCGGGGGCTGATCACAAGTTGCTATCCCCTGAGGAAAAAAACCCATGCGATGCACTGTGGTGTGGGGTCTGGGTAAGGGTAGGATTGGGTCTGTTTGGGGAGGTGACTGGATGTCTGTGAGGTTAGGCACCTGGGCCAGGGGAGCTCTGGCAACCAGCAAGATATAGGAATGGCCAGTCCAGGCTGCCTGGTGACTGCCAACCCCAGATGTGGCTCTTCCAGCCTGAGGGTCACGCCTCTGACGGTGCTTCTGCGGGTAGGGGCATCTGTAGAGCCCCTAGCTCCAGACCCCCTCCCTTTCCTGTTCTCACCTCCCTTCCCAGGACCCGCAGGCATGCCAGGGCTGGTCCCACCTGCTTCCTGGACTCCACCTTTGCTCTGGAAGGGTCCTCTGTCACCATCAGAGGGTCATGGTCTCTGGGCTCATTTTCCAGTTGGATTAGCCAAAGCTTGAAGGGAGCAATGACTTACCCAAGGTGACATGGGAGAAACCACAGGACGTGGAAGCGAGACCCAGTGTTTTCATTCATTCATTCATTCCTCACTCACTCACTCACTCACTCATTCGGCAGATATCTAGAGGGAACTTGTTATTTCCAGGTGCCACCCTAGAACCCACAGTTACAGCAAGCAGGGGAGTGCTCTCAACTCTTATTGGGGTCTTCTAGATATCCTCCAACCTCTCAGCACCACTGCCACCCAAAGCTTGCTAGTGACTGGGGAGTGTCCCCAGACGCTCTGACTCTTCCGTCATGAGAAAGCTGAGTACCCACCAATTCCCTGAGCACAGGGGACCCTGGGGCCAGTGGTTGTAATGGCAGGAAGGGGTGAGGGCCAAAAGCCACGTGACTCTGTCAGCCCTGTTCCCACAGAGCCCAAAGCTCAGGCCCAGCTCTCTGCTGAGGGACACCTGAGGTCCATGCGACTGTATGAGCAGTGCTAAATGATACCTTTGCTGGGGCTGGGTCAGGCTTGGGCACCAGCTGAGCAGGCACGAGGATGCTGCCCTCAGGGGCTTAGGTTCAAGAGTGCCACCCCACAGGTAGCCGACTCAGTGACCTCAGATCAATCAGCCCTGTCCAGGCCACGCTTGGCCTCCACATCTCTAAAAATGGTGTTTAAGGGACACCTCGGCCACATCTTCAGTCTCTGTTTTTCTCCACCTCAGACTCTAAGTGGTCACCCTCCAGCTCTTCTTCTCTGCCTCCCAGTTTCTCTTGGTCACAGGTTCCCCTTCACACTCCCTTCACCACCACCCTGACCCGGATACCGCTGTCTCTTTTTGGAGACCTCCACAGCTCCTGGTGTCCCAGGCCCGGGTTGCTGCAATCCGATCACGTCACTCCTCTCCTGAAACCCTTCTGTATTGCCTCGGATGTGAGTCAGTTGGTAGAATGCTCGCCTAGCATGCCTGAGCCCAAATTCGATCCCCAGTACCAGTTATACAGGGTATGGTGATCAGATCTGTAATCTCAGCACCCAGGTGGTAGAGCTAATAGGAACAGGAGTTCGAGGTCATCCTCAGCTACATAGGGAGTTGGAGGCTAGCCTGGGCTACGTAAGACCCTATTGCAACAAAATGAACAAACATAAAAAAAAAAAAATCCAAAATTCCTCAGGATGGAGGAAGTGGCTGAGTGGGAAGCAAGGAAATTTTGGGGCCTGATCCTTGTGTTCCAACCCGGACTTGGCCAAGCCAGGATTCTGGACACGTGACTGGACTTCTCCATGGTTTCTAATCCTCTAAATTTCTCAGTCTTTTAATTTTTAAAATCTTCAACAATGCACAAGTTTAGAGACATACATTAAACAGTGGTGGGCTTATGACTGATGCTCAGGAACCGAGAAATGCAAGCTTGACTTGGCATTCAAGGCCCTTAAGACCAACCCCCTCAATGAACCTCCTGACTGGGAACCTCATCTAATCTATCTGGGCCTTCCCGCTGCTCCTGCTGGGGACCTTCTCCCTGACCTGGGATTTCCACTAGTTTCTTGCCTTCTGGTCCCCAGCACTCCCTCACCTCCACTTCTTAGCCCCTTCACACATCTCAGAAGACTTAGCATCCATTACCGTGGTGGGGTCACACTCACATCCTAGGAAAAACAATTTGAGAACGCCTTCCTAATGCTGCGACCCTTAATACAGTTCCTTATGTTGTGGTGACTCCCCCCAACCATACAATTATTAAATTGCTACATCATAACTGCAATTTTGCTACTGTTATGAATCGTACTGTAAATATGTAACACACACACCCCCAAAGGAGTTGAGACCTACAGGTTGAGAACCACTGTCCTAGGGCTTTTTTTTCTCTCCCCAAGTGAAGATATTAAGTCAAAGAAAAGAGAGGGATGGGGGACCTGTTATGGAATTTATCTGTATGGTAGATTTAGCTATGAGTTCCCGAGTAGACCTGGAAAAAGAGAAAGTAGCATGGATTTCATGAATCATGATATTCACAAAGTAAAACTGGGTCAAGAAGAGCTGGGTCAAGAAGCCCAGCTCTTCTTGACCCAGAGGACTGACTCTGGGTGGAGTCTAATAAATGACTCAAAGGAAGAATCCTGAACCATGTGGCTCATGGGAGTCGTACAGTTGCATCTGGCTGGACCCCCAGGCTTATCTGGGGGACCATATCTGTAGACAAACATGCTCTGCCTCTCTTAAACTCTTTTAGGAGAATTCTTTGTTTTAAGCAAACTTTTGGGTAAAGAGAGTATGTAGGGATTCTATACCATCTTCCTCGAAACTGCTAGGCCAGAGACCTAGGCTCCAGGGACATCCCACTTAAACCTTAGCTCAGATCCAGAACCTTCCACAGACTCTCAGAGCCACGACATCATTTGAGGAGGCACAGTGCCTCTGCTGGGCATCCCTCCAACACAAGGTTTCGTGTCTCATCTGACCTTTCCATGAAACTTGCCCCACCCGCCTCATGGGCCACATGGACACAGGAGGGCTGTGTGACTTGCCATGAACCACACAGCAAAGGAACTGGTCGTGTGGCTCAGTTGGCAGAGCACTTGCCTAGGACGCATGAAGCCTTGGGTCCATTCCTGACACCCCATAACCTAGGTTCTACAGGGGTGGCTCTGCCTGCTAGAGACTTCCCATTGGGGGCTGGGCTCTCGTCATTCGTACACTGTGACAGTCTCCTGTCTACAGTGTCAGAACAAATCCACAAGCTTTGCCAATGGCATCGGCTACTCCTGATTCGGCTCGTCGTCGTGCTGATTAATATTATCAGCCTGTCTGGGAGGAAGGGGACAGCTAGATCAGGTTAGTTAAACGCAGAAGATTCACTCAGAATGTAGCTGTCACTGTTCCCTGAGCTGGAGTCCCAGACTGAACAAAAAAGGAGACCGTGAGCTGAGTCAGTACCCTAATCCTCAGCTTCCTCGCTCAGATGCAATGGGTCAGCAGCCTCACCTTTCAGCTGACATGCCTGCCCCGCCATGATGGATTGTATCCTCAGAGTGTGAGCCAAAATAACACCTCCCTTTCCTCTCTCTCTCTCTCTCTCTCTCTCTCTCTCTCTCTCTCTCTCTCTCTCTCTCTCTCTCTCTCACTCTCTCTCTCTCTCTCTCCTCTCTCTCTATTTGTTGTTGTTTGGTTTGGTTTTGTATTTTGGTTTTCTGAGACAGGGTTTCTCTGTGGATCCTTGGCTGTTCTTGAACTCACTCTGTAGCCCAGGCTGGTCTCGAAGTCACAGAGACCTGCCTGTCTCTGCCTCCTGAGTGCTGGGACTAAAGGAGTGTGCCACCACTGCCGGGCTGAGACTCCCTTTCTTAAGTGGCTTCTTGTTAAGTATTTGGTTGTAGCCACAAGGAGAGCAACTGATGCACTTGGTAATCATAACCGTGAGCGATCACAGTGTCTTTTATTCCATCCCCACCATAATTACTAACATCGAATACTCTCAGATTCCATGTCTCATGTCATGGTATCCAGGCTACAAAATGACCAGGGCAGGGTTCAAGGAGCTTCAGGGTTCAGACAGCTGAGCTCCTCCAGATGAGAAATATAACAGCCTGGGCACAAGGCTGTCAGCACCAACTAGGTGGCAGCTTCAGCTGTCAGTCTGAAGAGGACCCCATGTCCTACATGTCACCTTCAAGGATCCATCCCACCTGAGCTGAAGCTGCCAAGGGACAGAGATCATCAGGCAGGTTCTCTGCTTAGATGATGCTTTTCCTGAGAGGTGACTGAGTGAGGGGCTGGCATGCAAGGTCACATGGCAGTCTCGTGGTATTCCTTGGTAGTCCTAGTGTGGGGTGACACCTGGTACATGGATAAGCCCTTGTGACTGGCATTTCTTCGTGATTTGGTGTGCTCACAGGCATTGTTTATTGGCATAGATAAACCCTTTATCAGTTTGTGGCTCCAGGTATGCTGGCAGCTGTTTGCTTAGATAAACAAGGCGGAGTCCTTCTGTCTTGGCACCTGCACTCAACATGGAGTAACTCATGACAAACCGCTGCTTTGTAAAACATGATAACCCAGAGCAGGCATGGCCTGAAAGCCACCACGATATACACCACGATGTAACCCAGAGCAGGCACAGCCCACTGTTCTCACCTGTACCCCATTGCTCTCCCCCAAGTCAACGTAAGCAAGACAGTGACTCCCAAGCCCCCACTGCACAGAGGGCTCCTCCCCTTTCCCAGAGCCACCCACATTCTATTCAGCAACCATTTCTTGGGCACCTGCCTTAATCCAGACCAAGAGTTGAGGAAGGGGAGCTGGTGATGGCCTGACTTCAGGGTGTGTGTGTGTGTGTGTGTGTGTGTGTGTGTGTGTGTCGCATGGGGACCTTGGGTACGAATACTGGAACATTTGTGTGTGTGTGGGGCCTTCGAACTGGGCTGTCACATTCTTGTCCAAACAACTGGACCCCACCATCCACGGACAGCAGCCACGCTTCCGAGTCCTAGCAGCAGCGGCTGAACTCCCGTGGCAGGCTCTCAAGATCACCCTGTTGCAGGCAACTGCGGTAAGCTCCATCCACCGCCTCTCAGACCTTCTGGGCCATTCTCCTCTCTCTCCTTGGACCCTCACCAGCCCAAGTCTTTCACTTACTGTTTCTAGAAAACCCTCCTTCCCCAGAGATGCTCAAGACCACTCCCACAGGGTATTGAAACTGCGCCCTCCAAACAGACACGTGATTTTTCCAGTCTCTCTTTCTTGACTCCTCTCTGGGGTGCTAGAAGATTACCCTGGAATGCTTTACCCATTAAACCTGGGCTTTTTCTAATTTGGTCTGATTTGGATTGCTGCGTCGGCGAAGAGGCTTATTGGGGTGCAAAGTCTTTTCAGTATGCGCATGTGTGTGCGCCTGTGAAGGGCAGGGGTTGGTGTCAGCTGACTTCCCCATCACTCCCTGACTTATTTTTTGAGACAGAGTCTCTCACTGAACCTGGAGTCACTGATATGCCAATTTACGGTGGGTGATGTATTGTGCATCACAGAAAGCTTGCCTGAGGATCAGAGGACAGAGCCAGCCACTAGATTAAACATAGAAATCATGCAGTAGTGGCACACACCTTTAATCCTAGCACTCAGGAGGCAGAGATCCATCTGGATCTCTGTGAGTTCAAAGCCACCCTGGACTACGTGAGTCTAGGAGAGAAACAGAGCCAGGCAGTGGTGGCACACACCTTTAATCCCAGTGCTTGGGAATCACATGTCTTTAATCCCAGCACTTGAGATCTCATGCCTTTGTTTGGGAAGCACACACCCCTTTAATCCCAGCACTAGGAAGGAAGTGATATGGCTGGGCAGAGAAAGGCATATAAGGCATGAGAAGACAGGAACTAGCCTGTAACATGAATTCTAAATGGTCTTTTAATAAAAATCTCAGTGCCAGATATTGGGTTAAATGCTGAAAGATCAGAGAGACAAGGAAACAAGCCACAGCCACCACCTCTTACCTGAAAAAGCCTCTAGTTCCTATCTCCTCACACCTTATATACCTTTCTCTGCCTGGTCATCACTTCCTGGGATTAAAGGCATGTGTGCTTCCCAACCAAAGGCATGAGATCTCACGTGCTGGGATTAAAGGTGTGTGACTCCCAAATACTGGAATTAAAGGTGTGTGCCACCACTGCCTGGCTCTGTTTCTCTCCTAGACTGAGTCAATCTCATGTAGTCCAGGATGGCTTTGAACTCACAGAGATCCAGACAGATCTCTGCCTCCCAAGTGCTAAGATTAAAGGTGTGTGCCACCACTGCCTGGTCTCTATGTTTAATCTAGTGGCTTGTTCTGTTCTCTGATCTTTAGGCAAATTTTATTAGGGTACACAATACATCACCACACTAGCCCCTTTTCAGCTGAGGACTCCAAGGCTCTCAGTCAGAGGATTCGTGGAGACAGGATCTCGCCTTCCATTCGGCCTGAGGATTGGGTAGTGCTGAGAAGTTTCTCTAGTGGCTTGTTCCTTTGTCTCTCTGATCTTTCAGCATTTACCCCAACATCTGGCTCTGGGTTTTTATTATAAGACCATTTAGGATTCATGCAACATCAATTAGCCATCATGCTCAAAGTATGGGCTGTGTCAGCTTCCCAGTGCTCAGATTACAGGACGTGTGCCACTGTGTCTGCCTTCCAAGTGCTAGGATTAAAGGTGTGTGCCACCACTGCCTGGCCTCTATGTTCAATCTAGTGGCTGGTGCTGGAGACCTGAACTCAGGTCCTCATGCTTGTATGGTGACCACTGTGTCAACTGAGTATCTCCCCAGCTCTCTACCAGAACATTAAAACAAATGTTTTTGGTTTGTATGTATATATGTGCACGCACGCGCGCGCACGCGTGTACACACACACACACAGGGCAGGGAAGCATAACGGGCTTACATTTATGTTAGAAGGCATGGCTGCCTCTAAGGCTGTTTGACCCCTCATCTCCCATGACAGCATCTTAGTGATAGTTCCTGTTTCTACCCACACCATCCCCCATGTCATTGGCTTTGTCTGGAGTCCAGTCTTTCTGGTTACAACAGGAAGACTCAGGCACCAACCCCCAGGGGCCTTATGTCAGGGTGTTCAGGCAACAGCTGTGCCCAGAGAGGGTGAGCAGTTAATCCAAGGCCACACAGCACATTCTCTTTCTCCCATACCTGAGGAGAGGAGGGCACCAAGGTAGAGGGTGAAGAATGAAGGCTGGTAGTGGGGCAGGCAGAACCAGCAGGGGACAGAGCCTGAGCCCTTGGCTGCCTCAGCCTTCTGGGGGTGCTTTGGACCCATCTGTCCATGGGCCTATTAGGAACACCAGCTGCATAACTCATCCAAGTACCAGCGCCTTATACCAGGCCCTTCCAGCACCTACCAGGGAGCTGGCCATGAACACACATGCATGCTGGCCCTGGCTCTCAGGAAGTGTTCTGTTCTTAAAGCCACACCCATCGTCTCTGTTATGGAAAACTTGACTTCAGCCCTATTCACTTGTCATTCTAGCAGGATTTACATTCCACAGATGGATGGATGGACGATGGACAGACACAGGGCCAGCTCAGACAGGCTGGCTCATGTGAAGAAAGTCTTAAACTCCAGGTCTTGTGAGACCAAAACAATATACCTTGCAGGTTAAGGGTTCTGTTTGAGGTCAAGACAGTTAAGAATAAGTCCTTGTTTGTCCTGTGTAAGTCCTTGCAAGTTAAGGTTTCTATTTGCAGTTAAGAATATGTTCCCGTTTCTTATATCTAATGTAAACTGCAAAAGATGTTTTCTTGTGGGGTGGTGGCTCACGCTTTTAATCCCAGCACTCGGGAGGCAGAGGCAGGCGGATCTCTGTGAGTTCGAGGCCAGCCTGGTCTACAGAGTGAGTTCCAGGACAGCCAGGGCTGTTACACAGAGAAACCTTGTCTCAAAAAACCAAAAAAACCCCAAACACAGGTTTTTCAACCTACACTAAACTCACGATCCCATTCACATGCTGTCTGTCTTTCCCTTTCCCTGTGTCCTTCTAACCGTGTAACAGCCAAGTCTCCGCCCCTGGGAACACCTTATCTCTCCTGTAAAAAGACCCTCAAGAGGCCAGCAAGGACTGATCTCTAAAACCCCAACTTAGGGAGAAGCAGCTGGATGGGCCAGTCCTGAATGCACCCCAAAACAAAGCTTGCTTCAATTGGACATTCAGGGATTCAGTCTTCCTCCTCACAGTTTTCAGTCTTATAGGTGTCCTGAGCCTTCAGTCAACCACTGGGCAGCAGCCACCACCCTTGGTAGACAGTGTCCCCAGGGTCCCTAGTGCCCTGGGCAGTGGCTCTTGGGGAGCAGAACTCTCAACATAACCCCACCTCTCCTGGCCCCACATCCTAGTGGTAGTGGGTGGGGAGAGGGAAGGACAGGGGACAGGTGGACGGACAGACAGGCAAGCTAAGGCGGAAATAAGGGACGCTCGGAGATGAACAAAGAAGAAAGCATAAGGAAGGCAGGCAGAGGCAGACCGCAGCTGGGAAGTCATGACAGAAAGAGTGAGGCCCAGAGACAGGTGGTGACTGGCTCTGGGTCACACAGCAGGCAGCTGCAGAACCACCTCCCCTGGCGCAATGCCTGACTCCAGAGAAAACAAAGAAAATCTCATTAAGTCTCCAGCAACATTTATCAGATGGGCGATGGCCCACACCCTAGATCTGTCAACATTTCCTGTCCTGTTCCTCCTCCCCTGCCTCCCGCCTCCCTCTGCTCACTTTCTGGAATAGGCAGCTGGGGACTGCCCAAACTCATCTGTGTGAAGCTGGAGCTGGGTCCCCAGCTCACAGCAAGGACACCTCCCCACTCTGCTGTCCAAGCTAGGCCACCATGCAGAGACCGTGAGAGGCAGGTGGCTGTAACAGCGGGATGTCTTCAGCTCCCAGCTCCTACCTTCTGGAGGCAGAGAGGGGCCTGATCGGCCTTAGGCATCTGCCCAGGTTCACTGGGTCTCTGGCACCCCATAGGTAGGTGCACATGAGCAGAAGACACAGGATGCCTCCACTGGCTCATATGGGTGACATGGGACAGTCGTCACCCTCCAACCCCCTGCTCCTGCCACTTCCTGGGCTCCCCAGCTGTGTTTCCTGTGTCCTGTTCACATTCTTGTCCTGGAATAAGGCATGGGTGGCCAACCTGCAGCGCCCTCCCCCCCTCCACATACAGCCAGACCTGAGGTGCACTGCGCTGGGACAGGGACTCTGTAGCGATGTCTCCTCAGACATGACAATTCTCCTGCCTGCATCTCACAGGTAGATGGGAAGCCTCGATGGCCTCAGGGTCACAGACCAGCCTCCCTTGCCCTTTGCCTTGCTGGGTTTAGAGACTTTCCTTCTCTCCCTCAAGGGTCAGGCTGCCAGACCTTTGGGAGGACAGCACTTCCCCTTCGGAGGAGGGGAAGAGGTCATCTAGGTGAGGGTGCTGGGATCCGCCTGACTCTCCTGACCCCAGGAGGAGGGCTGAGTGCCCAAGAGCAGGGTCTGGTGATCTGTGGCAGACGTACAGCTCTAAGATCACTCACCACAGGCATGCAGAGAGAGGGGTGCCAGATCCTGCTCAGGGCGGGGCCTTTCTGTGGGAGGTAGCACTGGGGTGGTGACCTGAGCAAGGGAGGGTTTATGACCTAGGTCAGGCATGCCCCTTTTCTCCCGTCCTCCCTCAGGGTACTCAAGGTTGGGTGTCTATAATGCCTCCCCCTTCAGTAAACTATAGTCCTCAAGTGACACCCAGGCTACCAGATGGGAGACATTTGGCATCTAGAAGGGGGTTAGTGGCATGGGTTCATTAGAAAAGGGGCAGATGAGAACCCACGGGTCCATGGCTCTGGGTCCAGTGCTCTCTGGACTTGTCCTTAACCTCCACATCTGCCAAGATCCTTGCCACTCAGTTACTGGGCATACATAGACTTCTCCCTTGGCCTGAGCCTGGCTCCCAAACAGGCCATCCTGTCTGGCATCACACAGCCAATGTGTCTGTCCTCTGTGCCCCACGTGGCTCCAAGTCTCCTGAGTCCTCTTCAGCAGGAGCAACCACAGGTTCAAAGCAGATCCTGCCTTCACCTGAGCTGGGCATGCACCCCCACTCACTGCACCCCCACCAAAGCCTCCATCTTCCCCAGCTCTTCTGATAGCCCCACTGAGCCCCAGACACCGGGTTCTGCAGATAAGGCTTCCCCCAGGCCCCGTGGGGCCAGCCTCTGTCCCCCAAGTTGAGGAAAACAGCGCACTAGATGGAACGGCATGGAATACTGGCTTCTCAGCTCCCCTGAGTTTTAAAGAAATCTCCTTAAGGGGGAGGTGTCAAGTGAACCCTCTGAGCTCAGGAGGCAAGAGCAGTTCAGACAGGAAGGTTACCCCCAACTCTACCTCGAATACCTGTATGCAGTAAGCAACCTGCTCAACCATTCAGAGCACCCTACATGGTGCATTGTGGGGAGGGATTCAAAGTGTACAAGGCTTTGTTTGTTTGTTTTGCCTTTTGAGACAGGGTTTCACTGACCCTGGCTGTCCTGGAACTTGCTCTGTAGAGCAGGCTGGCCTCGAACTCACAGAGATCCATCCGCCTGGCTCTGCCTCCCGAGGGCTGGGATTAAAGGCGTGAGTCACCACTGCCCCGCTAAAGTGCGCAGGACTTTAAGCAGGGGCCAGCAATGTGATTCTGAGCTTGCAGCTAGCGTCCAAGCTATGAGGCCTGGGCTCCTCCCAGCCACGTCTCCATGAGTCTCCTTCAGAAGGTACCGTGTGAAGCATCCTCAGCCTCGTAGACCCCGGAGGATGGTGAGAGGAAGAGAAGGATGAAGGAGGACTGCCATCAGAAGAGGAAGAGGGCGGTTTCCCCAGCAGGACCAGCCCTGCCCACCTGCGGGGGAGAGGATCATAGGCTCAGTGCCTTGGATCTTAAGCATTCTCTAAAAGCTCCGGCGTGTGTGCGTGCCTGCGTGCGTGCGTGCGTGCGTGCGTGCGTGCGTGTGGGGATTCATGCGTGCGTGCCTGCGTGGATTCAGAGGCTTGGCCTCTAGGGTGATGGGCCACTGAGACCCTTGCTCCTGTGTGCGTGCGTGGATTCAGAGGCGGGGCGGTTGGAGTGATAGATCACTGAGACTCTTACATAGTTGATTGATTAATCAATCGATGGACTCGGCTTAATGGGCTGTTGGGAGGCAGTGGAAGCTTCAGGAGGTGGAGCCCCGCTGGAGGAAGTAAGCCATGGCTGTGTGCCTTTGAATGGGGACGCTTGTCCTGGCGCCATCCTCTCTCTTTGCTTCCCAGCCAGCCTGGAGAGAGCAGCTAGCTTGGTCACGTGTTCCCTGCCTGTGATGTCAGCCTGGTCAGGGTGACCAGGGGTGGAACCTCCAGAGCCCTGAGCCAAGATAAACCTGTCATCGTATAAGTTGCTTTCTCAACGGTAGTTTATCACATCAATGGAAAGCTGACTAACCAGGGGTATAAGGAGTCTATGTATCCCCAGACTGGAGGGGGCTTCCTCAGCACAAACTGGATCTCTCCAAGAGGTAGCTGGGCAGAATACGGGGAGCCTTGGGTCCCATTAGTGATACCGCACAGATTGCTGGGGTCCTCTGGCTCTCTCTCCTCACCCTTCTCTTTCTTTGACTCTGTGAAAGGAAGCATTGGGTAGCTAAAGCTCTGAAGTCTGTCTAGCTCTGACTCCATGAGACCAAGGGACAACTTTCCCCACTCTCCCCCCAGCCACACCCCGGCCTCAGCGCCACTCTCCAGAATGAGGCCAGTCAGACTGGGGCTGGGTCTGAGCACCCACAGCCCAACCCAGGCCTGAATCACTCCACCTGATCTTGGCCTCTAGCCCTGGAGCTGGGGTTGCCGGCCTGGCGGGGCAGGGCAGCATCTGGTTCAGAAGAATTATTGCTTCCTGTCTTACTTCCTCCAGCGCATGTGTGGCTCCCTTCTCCCAGACACCCAAGCAGCTGTCCCTAGTGCCAGCCACCTACAGAGTAGTGCAGGCCTCCTGTGTGCCATTCTCACAGGTGGGGTGGGATGCGGGTGGGAGCCTGATGGTAGAGGCAGAACCTCTGTGAGATTGCAGGCTGAGTGTCCAGCCCTAGGAGCCTCCTCTCTGAGGTAACAAAGCCGCATTGCCCTTGAGATAGCTGGTCTGATGGACAGGACTCAGGCCTGGTCCTTTGGAAGCCTCCTGGCTGATTGCTAGGCTGTCCCTGTCCATGCCTTCAGGCTCCCTCTGGGCAAGTGTGGTCAGGGTTAGGGTCAACAAACCAGAGTTTCCATGGGAGATGTGCTGGGGGCCACCTCCGGGACAGAGACTCCCCTCCCACACTGCACAGCCATTTGCCCATGCTCTCCAGCTGCACTTGCTGGCTGCCCATGCGTGTGGCCAGCCAGACATCCACTTTTCCTGGGAACAAGACCTCGAAGGAGAAGACATAAAGCCAAGGCCACACAGACTGGGGCCCAGTTTTACTACAGCCAGGAGGTGAGGAGAAGCAGCCAGTGACTCAGGGAGCTGGGTTCCCCATGTGTTTGGCCCAGAAGGCTGCCAGGCACCCTCTGCCCCAGTGCCCTCTACATGGCCGGCCTCAGGCTGCCCAGAGCTGGCCTTTCCCAACCCTGTTTGGAAAACGCTTTTTATTTGAGAGAGGCCTGCTGTCTCATCAGGAGTTTATGAGCCTGGTTTATGGATCTGGTCCAGAGAGCCTGGGGCACAGCTTTGGCATGTGCCAACAAAAGTACCCACTTAGGTGCAACCTGGACTCTGACTTCAGCTTCTCTGAAAGCCAAGATTAGGGATGAGTCGGCGTATGAAGGGAACAGGAAGGACCAGAGGTAGGTAGTAACTTACTGAGTTCACACAGCACACCGGTAGCAGACCTTGGTCCTGATATTGCTCCCCTGGCCTCTGTCCAGGACTTGCATAGTGCCAAATCTAGGTGGACACAGGTCTTCATGCTGGTAGGGGCAGCTCAGGATGTCAGCAAGATCTGTATTGAGGACATGATGGGCTTTACCTTTTATGGGTCTCAATTCCTGGTTCTGTAGGAGGCAGCTATACGATCCTGGCAAGTCAGGGTTTGGGGTACACAGAGGACCAACCACCCTTCCTTTAACCAGTCACCAGGATCCTCTAAGATGGTCTAGCTGTGATATGTTGGAAATAGAAGGACCCTACTACATACTGAGCCCCTCTGGACATAGCCAGGGTAAGACACCGGAATATATCACCCACTAACTGCTGGGATCTGCAGCTGCTGAGAGACCACACAACTTTACAAGAGAACAAGGTGGTTCAAAGATGCCCAGACACTTCATCTGAGGCTGCGCAGCACCTAGGTAGGGAAGTGAGCGCTCCGGTCTGCTTCCAAAGCCCACACTTATTTCTCCATCTCCCCCTTAGCTCCTCCTCTTGGGGCTGCCTGCATCTCCACAGGGGGCTCCAAGTGCCCTGTCATCTGCTCACTGGCCCGGTCCTGCAGGGGCAGATTCTCACAAGTGGCCTTTTCCCAAGCTGTATCTCCTCCCTGAACCCCCTGAGAATAACGGAGCGGGCAGAGGTGCACGTGACCCTGGGGTTTGCTTGAGCCGCTGAGGTTCCCAGGGAGGCTCAGGGCAGCAAGCAGAAGGGAGTTGGGGGCCAGAATGCACAGGCTAGACACTTGGCTTATTGAACACTGCCATGTATGACCTGCTATGTGACTTTGGATGTGTCATTGGCTCTCTCTGAGACTTCCCTCTCTGTGCCCAGGGAGTGAAGAAGAGGGAAGAAATTTGGCATAGATGCACACCCCTGAATCCCAGCATTGGGAGGCAGAAGCAGGAGGATCACAGAAGCCTAGTCTACACAGTGAGACCCTGTCATTTTTTCAAACAAATGAATGAAATTTTAAAAATTGAAAAGAGGAGACAGAGAGAGAGAGAGAGCTGGGCCAAACTTGTGGCATTCCCCAGCTGCAGCATCAGCCACTCCCCCAGCGTAGAAGATAACTTGATGGGGTCTCTTCTATAGATAGACAAGAGACATTGGAAGCTCAGGAGGTGCAGGAATGGAGGCCTGGGAATGTAGCTCAGCTGGTAGAGTGCTTGGCTAGCATGCATGAAGCCCTAGGTTCGAACCCCAAACACTGCATAAACAACCCCAAACACTGCATAAACTGGGCCTGGTGATACATGCAGCTTTCCTTATGCACAGAGACAAATTCCACAGCCCCTTTCTTCCATCCTTAACTCCAGAACCACATGGCCAAAGTTGTCAGGTTCTGCAGCTTTCTGGGGCTAGAACTTAACCCCCTTATTTAATTACATCTTTACCAGTTTTCTGTTTTCTTTCACTGCCTAAACTTGGCTGTTCTTGAACTTGCTCAGTAAAACAGGCTGGCCTCAACTCAGAGATCTGCCAGCTTTTGCCCCCACCCCCACCCCAGTGCTGGGATTAAAGGCATGGACCACCACTCCTGGCTCTAAGCTTTTCCTTAATTCCTTTTCACAAGTAGGAAACTTAGCTGGGTGGGATTTTTGCCCTGAGGTCACCACTCCCTTTATTCCATTTCTTAATCTGTTTATCTCCTTGAACATAGGATTTAATTCTCTTCCACGTCCTGGTGCCCCTTTACTCAATCTGTACATTTTATATTTTTATTTACTCAGTTTGCTCCTTTTCATTATAAATCTTCAGAGTTACCACTAATAATCACATGACAGAGTCTATACTAGGCTGTTATGAGATTTCCTCTGCCAACGGAATTAATCCAAAACTCTTCACTTTATTCTCAGGGCTGATTTTTCAGACAAGGGCAAAAAGCAGCCACATTCTTCACCAAAATATCATCAGACCGGTTTCTAGTCCACACACTAACATTCTTCTCCTTGGAAACATCTTGAGCTCCACAGTCCAAATCATTCTCAGCACCACTGTCGTCCATGTTCCTACTAGTATGGCCCATTAAGCAGTGCTTAAAGCTTCCCACTGCTTTCCTAACCCAAAGTACCAAAGTCCAAATTCCTCCAAATAAAAACATGGCCAGGCTTATCAAAGCAATACCCCAGTCCCTGGTGCCAACTTGTGTTTATTTGGCTCACAGTTTGAGGGTTCCATCATGGTGGGGAAGGTGTGGTGACAGGAGAAGGATGGATGCTGGTCCTCAGCTCACTTTCTTTTTATTCAGCCCAGGACCCCAGCCCATGGGATCGTGCTGCCTACGGGATGGTGCTGCCCATGGGATGGGAGGGTGGGTCTTCTCCAGCTAAACTTCCCTGGAAACCTTCACAGATGTGTCTTCGGGTCTCTTAGAAGCCACAAAACTGATGTGACTCTGGTCCCAACAGGCACCACCAGCTCTTTTATCTCTCAGTTTCATGTCTTTAGAACCTACCCCTTCCCCTTTCTCTCAGTCTCATATCCAAGTCTGGCATGGCACTCACAATGTAGCCAAGGGTGACTTTGATCCTCCTATCTCTGAGTCCTAAGTGCAAGGATGACAAGCATATGCCCCCACTCCCAGTTTTATAAGATGCTGGGAAGAGAACTTCATGCATGGTAGATATACACTCTACCAAGTGAGCCATACCCCTAGTCCCAAGGGATTTTCATTGTAGTTATTTTTATTTCCTTTTAGAATTTTTTTAGATTATATATTTTATCTTCCGTGTAAGAGTATTTTGCCTGCATTTATGTCTATGCTGCACTTGCATGCCTGGTGCCCGAGGAGGTCAGAAGAGGGCATTGAATACCCTGGAACTGGAGTTTCATGGGAACAGAACCCAGGTCCTCTGAAAGAGCAGCTGTTGCGGGATATTTGATGGCACTGTAACACCCCCAAGACTGTGTTAATAAAATTAACCTTGGATCAGGAGGCAGAGCCAGTGACTAGTTGACAAGAATTAGTCATAGAGGATATGGAGGACCCAGGATACAGCTAGAGAGGCACAGGAAGGAGGAGGGAGGGACTTGGAGATTCTCAGGCTTTTGGTCAGGGACACGAGGAGAGAAGGTCAGCTGGTCGCTCCTCCACATGCCCTAGGCACCTGCTGCTCATGCCCCCAGTCACTTGGGCACCCTGCCACACCCCACGACCCCCCCCCATATCACCCATCTTTGCTATCACAGCCACCACTGCCATGGACAAACTGAAAGGAAAGTCAGCAGGTTTGGTAAGACACCTGGGAAGTCCAAAGAAAAATCTTTCCCATGTTAAGAATGGGAAACATCACAATGCAGGAAGTTAGGATTCTGTATAATATAACTATGGAGGGCTTGAAAATGGAAAAAATAAATGAATGGATAACTGACTTAGATGGGATTGACATAATGTCAATTACAATTACTATCAGTTTGGTAATTTATATTTTATCCTTAAAAAAGTGGTTTGATAACTGTGCCAAATATGAAAAATTGACTGATAAAGCCTTAACAAGACCTACTAATAAAAATAAGAAAAATACTCAGACATAGACAGAGGAATTTAGACCAGAACTTACTGCACCACTATATAATAAAACTCAAGACAGGCAGCCCACAGTTATTAGAAAACCAACCCTAGTTTGTCTGATTACCATACAAGAATGAACACCAGATGATATGCATCCCCAAGGTTATGCAGAAGTTAACTGGAATCCTGTAGAACTGTTAGATTTGAGGAGATTTAAGGAAGTGGTCATTTCATAGGGTATGCATTCATCCTATGTGAATCAGATGTTAAATTCATGGGCAACTCAGAACAGAATTACCCCTCAAGACTGGAAAGATTTAGCTACAGCAATATTGGAAGCTAGTCCTCAGTTACAATGGAAAATATGGTGCAAAGAGGAAGGTAGGGCCATAGTACAATGAAATAGGGCTAGAGGTATTGATATTACCCAAGACCAGTTTCTTGATGAAGGTCTGCTGTGGGATGTTCTGTATGGCAAATGTGTTGCTAATTAGTCAATAAATAAAACACTGATTGGCCATTGGCTAGGCAGGAAGTGTAGGCGGGACAAGGAGAAGAATAAAGCTGGGAAGTGGAAGGCTGAGTCAGAGAGACACTGCCAGCCGCCACCATGACAACCAGCATGTGAAGATGTCGGTAAGCCACGAGCCATGTGGCAAGGCATAGATTAATGGAAATGGATTAATTTAAGCTGTAAGAACAGTTAGCAAGAAGCCTGCCACGGCCATACAGTTTGTAACCAATATAATTCTCTGTGTTTACTTGGTTGGGTCTGAGTGGCTGTGGGACTGGCGGGTGAGAGAGATTTGTCCTGACTGTGGGCCAGGCAGGAAAACTCAAGCTACAAAGGTCAATATGCTGAATTGCAAAGACAGTTTGAATTTGATGATCAAATCTTGCCTCTATGTTGTTTAGCAACCTTTAATGCTTGGGACAAGGTTGAAGAACCAGGAAAGAGGTCTGAATCATTTACTAAAATTATACAAGGCCCAAAAGAAGCATTTATTGACTTTTTTTTTCAAAGATTGACTTCAGCTGTAAATAGGAAAGTATCAGATCCACAAGTCAGACAAATATTAATTGAATCTTTGAAAATGTTAATTCAAAATGCAGGAGGGTAATTAGGCCTTTAAAGGCAAGATTAGCACCAATAGATGAATGGATTAGAAATACAGCTGATATTGGATCTCACACTTATGATACTACTTGGATAGGAGAAGTGATTTCTAAAAATTTTAAGAAAAATCAAAATGTCAGATGTTTTCATTTTGGTAAGCAAGGTCATCTGAAAAGGGATTGTAGGCAAGGCATTCCTAGAAACAATGTTTTTTCTAGAGTTAATCCAAATAGAAGGCCCCAGCCATCTGGAATATGCAGAAAGTGTGGCAAAGATTAGCAATGAACTAATGAATACAGATCAACAAGGGACAGGTAAGGTAACCATTTGCCATCGGGGAACACCTTAGGGGACCTCCTGCAGGCCCAAATATCAAATTTAGTTAAATCATTACCTGTCAGCATTGTGGAAACTCATCCACAGAGCAATTAAAAGATTTAATGCCTGTTGTTAAAAACCATACTACTCTGGATATGATCAAGGACAGAACAGCTTCAGTAGATAACATAAAAAATTCAGGAGAGACCATAAAACAAATATTTTTGCAAACTTCTATAAATGATCAAAGACCAAAGCTAAAAATATGAATAAATGGCATTGTGATTGACACAGGCACAGATGTACCAATAATTTCACCAAAAATCTTGGCATCCAGGTTGGCCTCTTCAGGAGGTAAATATTCAGCTTCTATGGATTGGAACTTTATCTCAGGTAGAACAAAGTACAAGATGGGTCAAATGTATAGGGCCAGAAAAACAGAGAGGAAAATTAAAGCCATATGTGGCTAACATATCAATGAATTTATGGGGACATGATTTGTTACAACAATGAAAAACACAGATTAACACTCCTCCAATCTCAGAAACAAACCATAAAATAAAGAATGCTTCTGAGAGAAATATTAAAAGATATTATCAAGAATAGTCACAAACTGCTCAGTGTGTACATAAACAGACGACAAAGTTGGTCTTTTAAAGGTACCAACAGTCCTACCTTTATAATGTTTAACTGACTAACCTGTGTATGTGGAACAATGGCTTTTCACATAAGAAAAATTGCAGGTACAAGAACAGCTGGTACAGGAGCAGCTAAATGCTCAACATATTGAAGAATCGACCAGTGCTTGGAATTCTCCTATATTTGTCATTAAATAGAAATCTGGAAAATGGAGAATGGTAACAAATCTGATAGCTGTAAATAAAGAGATCCAGCCAATGGGCTCTTTACAGCCTGGAATTCCCTTGCCTTCCTTATTACCTGAGGGATGGTCTATTACAGTGATTGATTTAAAAGATTGCCTTTTTACTATACCTTTATAAGAACAGGATAGAGGAAAACTTGCCTTCACAGTGCCTGCTTATAACAATTCTCAACCTGTTAGCAGATACCAGTGGAGGGTCTTGGTTAAACAGCCCCACTTGTGTCAATATTTTGTACAACAGCCATTAGAGATAATTTGTAAACAGTTTCTTCAATCTATAATTTACCATTATATGGATGATATCTTACTGGCTGATTCAGATGCAGATACCTTAGGAAAAAAATGTTTGATAAAATAAAGAGAACCTTGCCTTGTTGGGGATTACAAATTGCTCCTGGAAAATACAAAGAGGAGATTCTGTTAATTGCCTAGAATATAAGATAGGTTTACAGAAAATCCAACCACAGAAAGTACAAATCAGGAGAGATCAATTATAAATTCTTAATGATTTTCAAAAATTGCTGGGAGACATTAACTGGCTATGGCCACAATTGGATTAACAACACAAGAACTAAGTAATCTATTTCAAACCTTACCAAGGTGATAAGAACTTAAATAGTCCAAGAAAATTATCAGCTGAGGCTGAGAGAGAATGCCATATTCTGTAGGTCTTTGAAGTGTTTGAAGACTGCCTATCTGTCTGAAATATATCTATACAGACCTAGAAAACTAAACTTAGATGGCTACTAGTATGATTATCATAGATGACTAATTATTAATCTATTTCTTAATTATCCACTACAGTATTAAATGAGCTGTACAAACATAATACCTTAAACAAGAGTAGAGATATACACACAGTATAACAAAATTAACTTTAAATTTGTATCAATGAACTAAAATCTATAACAATGTAAAACATTTCAAACAAGTTGTTGCTCTTTAAAAGTAGGTTCATTAATCTACCCTTTCATCTTATCATATCTATATCATATCCCCTTTTTTCTTTAGAAAGAGATTGCATTTATAATCAACCTGTTTTAAATAAAAATATTGGGTTTTCTCTGTTCCACACCAGAGGGCTCTTCTGATATGGGACAAAAGAATCACAGCACCCGAGAGATAGATTACACAATGCTTTATTAACTTTAAATTTTCTAAATGCTAATGAGAAAAGAATGACAGCTGTAGAGAGACACTGGATAGTAGAAAAAACTGAGTTAAATCAGCCTATATACTTTAAAATGTGCTGACCTCAGAATGGAAACCAGGATATGTGTTACATTGGGGAAGAGGTTTTGCTTTTGTTTCCATGGGAGAAGAAAAGCTATGGATACTATCAAAATTGATGGTATCAAACAGGAAAGACCTCCTGAATAAGGAGAGGTGATAATCCTTCATCAGACAACATGACCATTCAATCTAAACTAACTTATAAGACTAACAAATGCCTTTCATTTGATCAGGTATAAAAAAATATTAAATTTTTATTATTAAAAGATAATATTTTTTTCTGTTGCCAAAAACATTTTGCCTTAACAAGGATATAACCTGCCAAAAAAGGAACTCCAAAGAGTTAGGGTTGGGACAGGATTTTGTTTTTTACTTTTCAGGAGAATAAAACTATCCAACTAAGGAATCCAAAGGCCATTGGAAAAATGAGACATCTAAAGAAGAAGGACAAATAATTCAGAGAAAATGTCCCAAGAAAAGGAGTAAATTGGCCTAATGGTATAGCACACCTCCAACAGGTTGGATTTTCATAAATCTTCCCAAATATTTGTTTCTGCTGCTCTCTACGAACATATAAGGTAAATGGTCCTTTTTGTAGTCTCAATTCAATTAAAAATATAAAGCTGGCTTTGGCATTGGAGTGTGGTTTGTTGTTGGATTTTCTTTTATTCTTTTGTGGGGGGCCTGCCATCCAGCTCCCAAATAAATCACATAAGGATTTAATTATGAATGCCCGGCCTTAGCTTGGCTTGTTTCTTGGCAGCTTTTCTTTTCTTTTTTTTTTTCTTCTTCTTTTTTTTTGAGACAGGTTTTCTCTGTGTAGTTTTTTGCGCCTTTCCTGGAACTCACTTTGTAGACCAGGCTGGCCTCGAACTCACAGAGATCCTCCTGCCTCTGCCTCCCAAGTGCTGGGATTAAAGGCATGTGCCACCACCGCTCAGCGGCAGCTTTTCTTAATCTAAATTAACCCATCTATCTTTTGCCTCTGGGCTTTTACCTTTCTCTATTTCTGTATATCTTTCTTTCTTACTCCATTGCTGACTGTAGAGCTGGGTGGCTGGCCCATGACATCTTCCTTCTTCTCTCGCTCCTAGATCTCCCTTTCCCAGATTTCTCCTTCTATCTATTCTCTCTGCCCACCAGCCCCACTGATCCTTTCTCCTGCCTCCCTATTGGCCATTCAGCTCTTTATTAGTCCATCAGTTGTTTTAGACAGGCACAGTAACACAGCTTCATAGAGTTAAAATAACACACCTTAAAATAATATTCCCCAACAGTGGTTCTCTCTCCTTCTCCAAACCCATGTATATTTGTTAAAGGGAAATTCAAAATCTCTGTCTCATGTCAAAAGACCCACCTGGTATGGGACAGAAGAAAGAAAAAAGTATGGGACAATTCTATTGTCATTAATCTTATCATCCTTTGGTTTCTATTTGATTCTTTAAAATTCTTAAGGTATAAATATTATTTCAAAATTTATAAGAATACACACACACACAGCCGGGCGGTGATGGCGCACGCCTTTAATCCCAGCACTCGGGAGGCAGAGGCAGGCGGATTTCGGTGAGTTCGAGGCCAGCCTGGTCTCCAAAGCGAGTTCCAGGAAAGGTGCAAAGCTAAACAGAGAAACCCTGTCTCAAAAAAAAAAAAAAAAAAGAATACACACACACATACATATACTTTCTGTCATGGTATCAATGATCATGTAGAGTATTAACTAATTCTAGAAATAATCTTCATCCAGCCTCCTATATGTGATTTCAGGCTTGAGTCTGAAGTAGGTAACTAGGAACTAAGTTTGTGTACAATTTAACAGATTGTGGTTCTTTAACATCTCAGACATCTGCTGCATATGACTTTTAAAATGTTGAAGTTTTCTATAGTGAACTGTGACCATTCCTGGTAGTGACCTTTGAGGTCTCCAAGAA
The DNA here is from genome assembly GCF_949786415.1 of Peromyscus eremicus. Classification (NCBI taxonomy): domain Eukaryota; kingdom Metazoa; phylum Chordata; class Mammalia; order Rodentia; family Cricetidae; genus Peromyscus; species Peromyscus eremicus. The sequence goes on from NC_081417.1 coordinate 152,109,821, forward strand.
GATGTTGGGGCCCTGCAATGATGAATCCACCTGGATTGTGATAACACCACTAAGCTGAGAAACACACCCAAAGATCAGCTTCAACACAGGTAGCTAGGATGGTCCAGCCTTGTAGACTACTCCAATCAGAACTTCAGATAAGCTCTGCACTTTCTCCTCACACAGTGACTGGACAACAAATGATACAGCTAGATTTCCCAGGACTTGATCATATCCCAACTTTCTCAGGGTCCCCTAAAGATGCCATCATCCCCAGACAACAGGAAGTAATTTTAAGAACACAACATCCACATTCCCAAGGGGTGGGGTGGGTGATCTTTGATGATTTGGTGGGTTATGGATGTTTGTCATTGTTTGGAAGGGTTAGTTGCACGTTGTTATTGGTCACGGTCAGGGAGGAAACTAAGCAAAGGAGGTTAGATTTAGGGATTTCTTTCTGAAAAGAGAAAAGCGGGGATATAGGAATGAGGATAAAAGAGTAGATTATTGAATCTACTTTTAGACTAAAAATCAACTACTAGTCTCAAATATTTTACATTGTTATGAATTTTTATATATTGAAACAAATTTAAGGTTGTTTTGTTACAACATACTATAAGGTACCTATGCAACTCATTTAAAGTTGTAGTGTAAAGTTCTAGTAAGCTACTATTACAAACTGTTTAAGCTAATTAAGGTAATAATCAAACTTTTATTTAGAGTTTAGATGTAGACAGAAAAAAACTCTACTTAGCCTCATGTATTTTAGATAGATAGGTGGTCTCTTCAAATACTTCAGAGACCTACAGAGTATGGTATTTAAGATGTTTTAATAACCTAAGGATTTTCATGACAGTGAGACATGTCTGCTCCTGGCAGCACCAATCTACTTCAGAGAAAATGATGGGCATCAAAGAACCCCATATGGAGTTTGCTTTCAATGTAGCAAAGTTAGTCACTGTGCAAAGAAACTGTCCTTGCCTTGACAGCTGACAGTATGCTGTCCAAATTGGACAAGCAGGGCATAAAGGAAAGCAACTGCCAAACTTTGCAAAGACAAGGCAGGACAGTCCTTCAAAATTCCTGCTTCACAGGAAAGTCTGTCAGATATTCTAGGCCTGTAGGCTGAAGAGGGATGCCCCGACATCACAGAGGAACCTTGGGTGACTGTCCAGGCAGCCAGCAGTCTCTGAGTTAGAGTTAAAACCTTTCCTTTTTATGTAGACAAGAAGGAGGAAATGTTTCGGGATATTTGATCGCACTGTGATACCCAGAGACTGTGTTAATAAAGTCAACTGTGAGTCAGGGGGCAGAGCCAGCAACTAGTTGACAAGGATTAGTCATAGAGGATAGGGAGATTACAGATAGAGAGGCACAGGAAGGAGGAGGGAGGGACTTGGAGATTCGTGGGCTTCTGGTCTGGGAAGTGTGGAGAGAACGTCAGCTGTCTGCTCCTCCACTGCTTCTTTGGTCTACCAGGTTTTCACCCTAACATCTAACTCCCCAGTCTTTGTTGGTAAGAGAACAACTTAGATGAACACACCAGCAGCAAGCACTCCTAACGGCTGAGCCGTCTCTCCAGGCTCTGGTTATATTTTCTTCAGTGCTAGGGCTTGAACTCGTGGCCTGTGCATGCTAGGCAAGCACTGTACCACTGAGCTGCATCCCAACTCACGCGCTATCTCGTTAAGTTCCTTTATTTGGACCTTCTCTTTTTGCCCAGGGATCCATTCTAGAGATTCACCAATTTCACCAAATCTTTTCTAAAAATTTGACTGTAAAAGAAAACATAAACCAAACAAACACAAACAAAACCCCAAAACCTTCCCCCCACCCCCCATTTCCATTTGACAACTGTTCAGCTCTTCTCTGGGTTCATCTTACGGTTTTCCTATCTTCCCAGACTCCGGACCCATCACTTCCTGCCCTCGCCACTCTGCTCTGCTCCGGTCAGCATCCACACCCCCTTCTCTTCTCAGGACCGTTTCGCTGAGTGCGTGGTTTCCCTGCGGTCTCCTTACCATTGCTCAGTCTGTAATTTCTGTCCTAATGTCTTCTTTGAAGAGTGAGTTATTTCATGCTTTTGACGTTTCCGGGTGGATGCATCAGAGGATGTGGTCAGGATGACACGATTTATTTCAGTTTTGTTGAAACTTGCTTTGGCTTTCAAGGCTGTCCCATGCCCTGCTCATGGCTGACGCCTAGCCCCCTCATGGTGACTGAGTGGGACTTGTTACCTGTGTCCATCAAATCTTCCGGTGATAACTGTATTGTTTTGTTTGTTTCAGTTTGGTTTTTTTTTTTGTATTTACTTATTTATTGTTGTTTTTACATCAGGCTGCAGTCCCCGCCCCCCAAACCTCTTCCCTCTCCCCATCCACTCCTCCTTTCTCTTCAGAAAATGGCAGGCCTCCCCTGCCCTTTGTATATCCATTGTATATCAAGCTGCGGTGAGACTAGGCACCTCCTCTCCTATTAAGGCTGGACAAGGCAACCAGGTAGGAGGAAAGGGTCCCCAAAGCAGGCAACAGAGTCAGAGACAGCCCCTGCTCCCACTGTTAGGAGTCCCACAAGAAGACCAAGCTAATCAACTGTAACACGTGTGCAGAGGGCCTAAGTCAGTCCATTGCAGGCTCCCTGGTTGTCGGTTCAGTCTCTGTGAGCCCCTATGAGCCCAGGTAAGTTGATTCTTGGTGTTTTCTTGGGGTGTCCTTGACCCCTCTGGCTCCTACAATCCTTTCTCCCTCTCTTCAGCAGGATTCCCGAGCTCGGCCTAATGTTTGGCTGTGGGTCTCTGCTTCTGTTTCCATCAGTTGCTAGATGAAGCCTCTCTGATGACAGTTGGGCCAGGCACCAATCTATGAGTATAGCAGAATATCGTTAGGAGTCATTTCATAAACTTTTTTTTCCAGTTGTGTTTGGTTCTATCTAGGTCTCTGGGCTATCCAGCCTCTGGGTCCTAGCACTCCAGGCAATGTCAGGGGTGGACCCCCTCTCGTGGCATGGGTCTCAAGCTAGATGAGTCATTGGTTGGCCACTCCCACAATTTCTGTGCATCTTTAACCCAGCGCATCTTGTAGGCAGGACAAATTGTAGATGGAAAGCTGTGTGGCAGGGCTGGTGTCCCAATCCCTCCACTGGAGATGGCTGGTTCAGGCTCCATATCCCCCATTGCTAGGAGTCTTAGCTAGGGTCACCCTCACAGATTCCCAGGAGTTTCCATTGCACTAGGTTTCTAGCTCATCCCAGAGATGCACCCCCCAATCCAGTTGTCTTTCCCAGAATTCTCCCCCTCCATCCTCCTGCACCTGATCCCTCCTGTTCCTATCCCTCCTGCAACCAGCCCCCTCCCCTGTCCACCAGCATGTCTATTTGCCCCGGAACCCTCCTTGTTACTTAGCTTCTCTGGGTTTATGGATGGTACTGCTCTGTTTTTTGAACCCTCTATTTTTTAAATATTGAGACACATAAACTGCCATTTCCCTCACAAGAACTGGACAAGTCCATTTTAATTTTATTTATTTATCTTTTGTTATTACATTTTAGTGTGTGTGTGTGTGTGTGTGTGTGTGTGCGCATGATTGTGTCTGTTGAGAAATTAGTCCATTTCATCAAACTTGTCAAGTGTGTGTTTGTGAGCCTTTTTGTGGTACTGAGACCAGATAGAAAGACCGGGGAGTTAAAGGGATACAGGAAGGGATTCCTTTAATAAACCATTGGCTTGGGGCAGGAGAGATGGCTCAGTGATTAAGAGCACTGGCTGCTCTTCCAGAGATCCTGAGTTCAATTCCCCGCACCCACATGGTGGCTCACAACCATCTATAACTGTAGTCCCATGAGATCTACTGGCCTTTTCTGGTGTGCAAATGTACATACAGAAACAGTCCATCTATATAAAGTACATAAATAAATAAACCATTGGCTTCAGGTTTCATGTAGACCACCAAGAAGTGGGGATCTGAGCTCTGGGCTCCCTGGGGGCTGGTTCTCGGTAGAGCTCACTTTCAAGTAGACACCTTTCTTGGCCCCAGCCCTGGGAATGGTGTGGCTTGTATTCAGGATATGTCTTCCTTTCTCCATTAAACATCTCTCAAGCTTGTCTCTTCACATAGATGCCCCCATACACAACACACACACACACACACACACACACACACACACATACACACACTTCAGGGAGTATGATTCCTACCATCAACTTGACAGGATTTGCAATCACCTAGGAGATACATCTCTAGGAATTTCTAGAGACTGAACTGAGAAGGGAAGACCTGTCCTGACTGGGTGGCATCATCCCCACCTACATAAAGGGAGAAAGCGAGCTGAGCACCAGCACTCATCTCTCTCTGCTTCCTGACTGTGGATGTGATGTGACCGGCCACCACATCCTCTTGACACCATGACTTCCTCACCGTGATCGACTGTGCACCCTTAAACTGTGAGCCACAATAAACTCTCCTAGCCACAAGGAAAGTAATTAATACAAGAGAGGTCTCAGATCACTCTTTCCCAGGTCTGAGCCACCATCCTATCTCATGTATATCTACTGAAAGTGAAGCTCTGCCATCATGCGAGAAGGGACTCAAGGTGGCACGTCCGCTTTAGGAACCAGTCTGGCAGTTTCTTCTCAAGTCAAACAAAGGCTTCCCAGGTAACTCAGCAATCTCCCAACTAGCTATTAACCTCAGCTCACCCGAGGATGAACACTGGTAGCAGTCTCACTCATCGCAAAGAACAGAAAACCACCTCCCACATCCTTCCATAAGCGCACAGATCACCCTACCATCCGTCCACACAGTACCAGTGCACACAAACACACACAACGTGGAGGAGTTGCTGGAACACTGAGGAGAACCAGGTTCCCAAGACGGGAGCTGACCGGGTCCATTCGTGTACAACCCTAGAAAAGGCAAACCAGGAAGACAAAGCGGGTATCTGCCAAGGCTGGAGCTGGGAAGGGGAAGGGCTGCACACATGTAGGGAAACAGGTTGGGGGAGGGGAACTGCCTTAGCTAGGGCAATGGGTAATCCTGGTCAAAACTCGGAGGGAGGGAGTCTGAGGATGTAGCTCAGTGGGTAGAGTTCTCGCCTGGTACACACCAAGCCCTAGGTTCCACCCTCAGTACTGCCTAAACCAATCGTGGTGGTGCACACCTGTAATCCCAGAACTAGGGATGGGGAGGCAGGAGAGTCTTGTACTAAAGGTCAGCCTGGGCTATGCAGGGATGTCTCAAACAAATAGTAATAACAATAACAGACATAAGCCCTCAGAGAATTTTATCCTGGATTCTGCTCTGTGTAAATTGGCCCTGTCTTTAAACAGCAAGGCTCAGGTTCACAGGAAGGAGGGGGCAGCTGCCAGTCCAAAGCTCATTTACCTCTCCGTTTGGATATGCATTCCTGTGTGCGCGTGCAGGTACGTGTGTGTACACACATGCACACTGTGAACATGCTTCTGCTGTCCTGCCTGCCTAGTCATGTGCTTTGAGACACTTTGTGCAGAATTCCAAGCCAACCAGGTAAATGCCATCAGGAACCTCAAAGAGGAGACAGTGGGTAGAAAGGAGCACCCCTCCCCGTTTTGGGCCTCCACACATAGCTGCTCTCCAGCTTCCAGAAGGTCACATCACTTTTCTAGGATGACACTAATGGCCATAATTAGCTGGTATAAAATTGTGATGCACAGAAGTCAGTCAGCTGGGCCCACAGGCACAGAGGTGGTACCCTGTGACTCACCACACTGCTAGGGAGCAGCAGGTCTGGCCCAGGGGGCCTGTGGCTGGCCAGGCTCCTGAGAGAGCCCAGCAGATCCGAAGATGTTCCAGCGTGTGCGGCATTAAGGTCAAATCTTTGAGAAAGGGCTTGACTCAGAATCCACAGGGACTCAGGCATAGTCAGCATCCACAGGGATTCAGGCCTAGTCAGGATCCACAGGGATTCAGGCCTAGTCAGCATCTGCAGGGACTCAGGCCTAGTCAGCATCCACAGGGTCCCAGGCCTGTGCCAGAGAACAAAATCTACAATGCCAGTTTCACTGGCAGCTGACCGGATGGGGTGCTCTTGAAGACCAGGATGGAACCCAGCCCTTCACCCCAGACAGCTCCTGAGCCTCACCTGTCTCCTGGGGCAGTGGGAAGGTCCAATTAGCCACTGTGTAAAAGGCACTTAGCACCTGCCCGCCATTATCATTAGCCTACCCCCACCCATTTAACAGGTGAGGTAACCTGGGTGCTAATAAGGGACCTGTCCAGAGTCACACTGCTGCTGGGTTGCAAAATGGGTATGCCGTGGTCTACAACCTCACAGGACAGCCTACTGGAAGCAAAGCCTTACTCTAAAAGAAGTTTCTAGACCTAGACCTAGATGGGAATAAAAGTATTACAAGGATGTGGCCGTGGCTCCCTTGTGCCCCTCTACATGTAAATTTGGCCATGATTTTAAACCGCAAGGCTCCCGTTCACAGGAAGGACAGAACAGCTGCCGGCCCAGGGCTCTGAGCACCACTACCCCCTCCTCACTGCTACCCACCCCCTCCTCACTGCTACCCACCCCTCTCACTGCTACCCGCCCCTCCTCACTGCTACCCACCCCTCCTCACTGCTACCCACCCCCTCCTCACTGCTACCCACCCCTCCTCACTGCTACCTGCCCTTCCTCACTGCCACCCACCCCTCCTCACTGCCACCCACCCCTCCTCACTGCTACCCACCCCTCCTCACTGCTACCCGCCCCTCCTCACTGCTACCCACCCCTCCTCACTGCTACCTACCCCCTCCTCACTGCTACCCGCCCTTCCTCACTGCCACCCACCCCTCCTCACTGCCACCCACCCCTCCTCACTGCTACCCACCCCTCCTCACTGCTACCTACCCCCTCCTCACTGCTACCTACCCCCTCCTCACTGCCACCCACCCCTCCTCACTGCTACCCGCCCTTCCTCACTGCCACCCACCCCTCCTCACTGCCACCCACCCCTCCTCACTGCCACCCACCCCTCCTCACTGCCACCCACCCCTCCTCACTGCTACCCACCCCTCCTCACTGCTACCTACCCTCCCCTCCTCACTGCTACCCACCCCCTCCTCACTGCTACCTACCCTCCCCTCCTCACTGCTACCCACCCCTCCTCACTGCTACCCACCCCTCCTCACTGCTACCTCCCCTCCCCTCCTCACTGCCACCCACCCCTCCTCACTGCTACCCACCCCTCCTCACTGCTACTCACCCCCTCCTCACTGCTACCCACCCTTCCTCACTGCTACCCACCCCCTCCTCCTCCAATTTTGCTTTCCACACAGAATACCTCCTCCAGAGAACCCTCCTTGGCCCCTCCCCCCTTCCTCAGTTCAACACACAGAGGCCTTGATTATGTGTCAGGGACAGGACCCTTCAGCCTCATCCCAGGGCAGCTGGTGTTCTCATAGAGAGGGGGAATGTTAAAATCGAAAGCAGGAAACTCAATTTCAAATTGCAAATGTGGTCTGCGAAAGACACAAATAGGAAAGCCTGAGCACACAAGCACACTGAAGCCATGTGTAAGAAGCCCAGAACAGTGTCAGGAATGGTGTCCATGTGGAGAGAAGAGGGCACACACAGATTGGGGGGTTGAAAACCATCTTGAGGGCTTAGGGGATGCAGGAGACTCCAGGCACCATGAAGGTGGGGAGAGATATGGGTAAGGAATTAGCAACAAGGAGAGTCAGGTCACAAGCAGCCCTCCTACCCACCCACTCCCTTCCCTGTCCTCCGGCCCCCAAGCTGAACCCTGAAGTGTGGCCTAGAGGGAGTAGGCCACCATTCAGGGAGTGGATGCTGAGGAGGAGGGCAGGAAAGAGGGGGATGAAGGGGTCCTGGTGGCCTGATAGAAGCTGGGATGGGGTGAGGGCACGAGGTGAGAGGTCAAGTGCATGAGCACCCAGGATTCCTTCTCTAATCCTGCTGTTCACCGGCGACACTGGGCCTCCTCCAACATTACTTTCCTAGCTCTAACCACCTCTTCCAGGAAGCCCTCCCTAATTCTCCTACCCCCTGCCCATAGAGGAGACTCTCCCAGAGTCCTTCACACACCCTGTTGCCCAGCACCACCCTCCCAACTACAGGATTAATAGCTTCAGCTGAGGGTGGAGTCTGAGAATGAAGAAAATGCCCAGGAGCAGAGGTTTAGGACAAGCTGGCTCCAGAGGGGCCCTGTTTTCCACAGATTCCATATAGAGGGCTTGCTTCCCATCAGGAGGCCCAGGTTCTGTCTCCAGGCTGTATGAACCAGGCATAGGGGACCACACTTGACATCCCAGCATCCAGGATGTAGAGACAGCAGGATCAGAAGTTCAAAGTCATCCTCAGCTACACAGCAAACTGAAGACCAGCCTGGGCTACATGAGACCTCTGTAAAAGCTGGAACTTCTGGTCCTGTCCCCAGATTAGGGGCAGCTTGGTGCCCCTTCAGCCACAGAGGTGATAGTCAAAAATCTCACTTAATCTTCTGAAAGGGAAAAAACAGTAGCCATCTTGAGACACACCCCCCCACTCCCCCCTCCTACCTCCTCCAAAGGTATTTGCTGACCAGCAGTTTTAGAAGTGACCAGAAGTTGAACTTACAAGGCTGGGACAATAAGCCCAGTCTTATGTATCCTGGACTTGGCAAAACAAGATATGGGGAGTAATGGGCTCAACTGACCTCAGGGGAGAGTAGGACTGGGACAATAAATCTGAATGTATGTATCCTGGGTTCAGCAAAAACAGGACATAGGGAGTAAAAAATTTACATCTCTATAGATACCCTGAATCCTGTTAGCCATCAATAACCTCATGCTTACAGTTCAGCCAGTAACTTCAAAGAACGACCTCACCCCTAGCCCCCTCGCAGTCCCAAGCTGCATGTACACCTTTCCTATATAAACCCCTTAAGGTGAGTGCTCGGGGACATCCTCCTCCACCCGCTGTGTCGGATGTTGGACATGAGGACCAAACCCCGGGCTTGCTTGTTTTGTTATTAAAAACCTCTGTGTGCTTGCATCGGATATCGGCTCTGTGGGGGTCTTGCTTGGGGGTCTTGCGACCTGGGCACAACACTTCTTCCTCCACTACCGGCTCCCTTAATTCTCCTGAACTTGGTCCCAAGCTTGCCCCCAAGACCAAAGAACCAGGCGCAGACGGGCGGTGGTGGCGCACGCCTTTAATCCCAGCACTCGAGAGGCAGAGCCAGGCAGATCTCTGTGAGTTTGAGGCCAGCCTGGGCTACCAAGTGAGTCCCAGGAAAGGTGGGAAACCTACACAGAGAAACCCTGTCTCGAAAAAACAAACAAACAAACAAAAAAGAACCAGGCGCAGCTTTGCCCTCAGGTTCCCACCTGGAAAGAGAGATGGGTGAGCTGGTGATGGAGGTAGGGTTAGGGTGGGGATGATGGTGAGGATGGGGAGTGGGGAGGGTGGCAGTGACGAGGGAGGATCATGCCGCCTTCCTGAGTGCTTACCATGAGCCTAGCGAGGTACTAATCCCTTAACACCAATCCCCACGCCAGCTGTATGAGGTAAGAGTAATTGCTTTAATAATGGGGAATATTTATTACTTAGTGCATAGCAGACATTCTCAGAAGAGCTTACAAGTGTCAACCCATTCAAGGCAGGAACCATTATGCACCCCGGTTTATAGATGAGGAAACAGGGAAATTTAACAGCTCACCCGAGGTCTTCCGGGCAGTTATTTGAGCTCATGGGCTCTGCTGGCTCTAGGCAGGAGTTGCCTGGACCCCTGAGGAACAGGGTGTCTGCCTTCTGTGTAGACTGAGGAAGTCATAGTGGTGGAGGCTATGCCAGCCCAGCCTTAGGGATTCACGGTTTCCTAGGTGGGGCATGAGGCAGGTTGGTGTTAAGGTGCTTTGGGTGGGTTCCGGTAAAACTTAGGAGGTTAGGCAGGATACTTGGCTTAAAGAGTGGGAAGGAGCCTGATACCGAAGGGGCCCAGCCAGGTTGGAGGTCTGCATTCCGAAGTCTGTGTGGGCGCTGGAAGCTCTGTCCTCTCGCCTGAGCCACTGAGATCTAGTCTAGCCCAACCAGATGCAGGAACGATAAGCCTTTGTAAAATCAAACCCTCAGCAGCTCCCCCACCCCAAGACAGCGTGGGCCTTGCCTCTCACCCTACTCTTGTCACACCCCCAGACCTCCCCACCACCACCCCTCATGCTGCTCCCAGGCTCGGCTTGCCACTTCTTCCACGGTCATGATGCCTGTTCCTCTCCCCACAGGCTCTCGGTTCTCTGTCAGCCTGTCCCCAGTTCATCCCTCTTCAGGGATCCTCTCAGAGACACTGTCCTCCAGGAACCCCCAACACACACACCACCTATCTCGTCAGGCCCACCCAGATGAGCTGCTGGTATAACTACTCCGTGACTCCCTCACTCAGGACCTATATTGTAATGGGAGTGACAGACCCTGCTCCCTTTCCTGCTGGTCCAACTCTCGGGTATCCTGTGAGTTCCTTCAGGGCTGAAACCAAACCTTATAATTAATCGTGGGCTGGGCACTGCTTCCTGGGTGCCCCACAGGTGGGCCAGTATCACAAGCATGGAGTGTTGTGACCCACTCTGGGGGCATCTCCTCACCCTATCTTCATGAGCACCTTGCCGCTTAGGGAGACTGGGGCTCTGTAGTTAAAGAGATTTCTCCACGGTCACCAGGCCTGGAGCTAACCTCGTCTGGCAAACTCTGGTCTACACAGGCAGTCACCTCTCTCAACCAGCAGGAACCCACTCCCAGGCAGCACACAGCCGCTGCTTGGTAGAAACTCAGACACTGCCAGACACTGGCCAGGCCCCAGGACTCACAGAAAGGGAGACACTGAGCAGCTCTGTTCTTTGGGGGTGTTCTTCTAGAAGGGGCACTCTCCATGACTGGTGGACCCTGAATGACAGCCCTGGAGTCTGAGAGGCCCACAAGTCCTCGGGGAACTGGCATGTCTGACAGATGCTGGTCTGTACTCATCCCCAAGACCAGATCTGAATCAAGGCCCACAGAGTCCAGTCAGGCAAAAACATGAGTTCCTGCCACTCTGCCCTGCCAGACAACAGACAGACAGAACTTGGTCCTTGTTGTGTCCAGGTCGCAAGACCCCCAAGCAAGACCACCACAGAGCCGATATCTGATACAAGCACACAGAGGTTTTTTTAATAACAAAACAAGCAAGCCCGGGGCTTGGTCCTGGAGTCCAACATCCAACACAGCGGGTGGAGGAGGACGGCCCGAGCACTCACTTTAAGGGGTTTATATAGGAAAGGTGTACATGCAGCTTGGGATTGGACGAGGGGGCTAAGGGTGAGGTAGTTCTTTGAAGTTACTGGCTGAACTATAAGCATGAGGTTACTGATTGCTAACAGGATTCAGGGTATCTATAGAGATGTAAATTTTTTACTAGCCATGTCCTGCTTTTGCTGAACCCAGGATACATACATTCAGAGTTATTGTTCCAGTCTTATTTTCCCATAAGTTCAGTTTCTGGCCAGTTGAGTCCATTACTCCCCATGTCCTGTTTTACCAAGTCCAGGATATACAGATTTATTGTTTCAGCCTTATCGTCCCATGAGTTCAATTTCTGGTCAGTTCTAAAACTGCTGGTCAGCAAATACCTTTAGAGGAGGTGCGGGGGAGGGAGCGTCTCTCAAGAGGGCTACTGATTTTCCCCTTTCAGTCCTGATCCACCCAGCGCTTCTCCCCTCTCCTCCCCATGGGCCTTCTGTATACAGACGATGCCCAAGGCATTGATTCCATCATGCAGGCATTCACAGGCCATGGCTATTTACTGAAGACCTAGAACATGCCATGGTCTGGAACCTAGGACAAAATCTATGAGATATACACAATACCAGATCCTTAGCACAGTGTCCCAGTGGCGCCTGGCTGTAGGCCCCATGGGTAGAAATACTCAAAGGTCTCCTTACTCCTGGTGGAGTGTGGTCCAGACCTAAACAAGACAACCCGCCACATCTGAGTGACCTGTCCTATTCAGTATCTGGAGTGAGCCCAGAGGCAAAGCCCATGAGTGTCTGGGAGAGACAGCTGAGTCCAGCAAGTGTCCCCACCCCTGTACTCTGCCATCATAAAGAGAGTGACGAGGTATAAGGATTGACACTGGGAACCTAGAGCACCCACCACTAACCCAGGGAGAACACAGGTCATGAGGTCAAAGCCTCTGTAAGGTCAAGAAGGGACTATTGGCTCTAACAGCAAGGACATCCTCCAGGGGACTGAGAAGGAGTGGTCTGGGCCACACAGCAAGAGGCATGGGGGATAGCTCCAGCAGCTATGAATAACCCACCACCCCCCGGCACAGTGCTGCCGGGTAGTGCTGAGTCACAAGGTCACTCCCCCAGGGGCCCCACGTGGCTTCCTTATGAGGCCCCATCATGTCCTCAGCAAGTTACTCACTGTCTAGTTGAGGCCTGTGCAGTGGAGGAGGGCAGTAGGCCTTGACCTTGCCTCCCTCCCCACTCACCCTCCCACCAACGGCAACTCCATCCCACCCACTTCCTCCTCTTTTCCTTTCTTCTTTCCTCACTAGAACAGGGAGAGGGTCCACTCCCAGGCACGCTCGATCTTTCCTCTACACTGGCACCCCAGAGCGCCCTGGGTAGACATGAGCTGGCACTCAGAGAAATCCTGCCCCCAACAGCACCAGGAACATCTAGGCTCCTGCCCTGAGACACTAGGTAAGCTTCTCCTGTTTGGAGTCACCATGGGGAACTGAGTACAGCTGCAGGGCACAAGGCCAGAGGCAAACTCTGACACTCAGTTGTGGGACCCCAAGCAATCTGCTACCACCACCCCACCCACACCCAGAGGCTGCAGCCACCCCCTGCCTTGAGGGGCTGGCAAGGAATAAGTGATGCAATGTTTGTGGAGTGTTTAGCTAGGACCAGCCCCTGATGAGTGGCCCTCAAATGGGTGCTGTTATCATCATTAAAAAGGAATCACGAGAGAGGACCACACCTTAGAGCCCAGAGCTCTGGTTTACAAAGCACAATGTAGAGCATGGGAGCCTTGAGGAGGCCTATGAGGTGACAGGGACGGAGGCTCTCTGCAGACTCCAGAGACACACACTCCTGGCCTGGCACAGTGTCCTGCTCCCAATCCCACAAGCGACAGGTCTGTGCTATACCAGATCCTTATGAGCAGGGTGCTTGGGACACGTTACTCCACCTCATCTGTGAAATGGGAGAATGGCAGCTCCTACACAGCAGGTGAGATTGGAGCCGGACCTGTCTGCCTTCCACGTGGGTGCTCACAGGTTCAACGTTTGCTGAGCAACTGGTCTGTGCTGTGTGTTTGACTGAAAATGTCATGTTTCTGCCTGTGATGATATTGTCAGATGGAGGGAGCTGTGTGTCAGCCTGGGATCCTGGGAAGATGACGAGGAGATTAATTGGTAGGTGTATTCAGAATCATCACTGAGGGAGACAAGGGGAATAGCTTGGGTGTGTGGAGGAGGGAGCCAGCACTGGGGACTCCAACAGAGGCCTCAGTCACACCTAAGAAGTCTCCAGGGCTGCCCTTTCCCTGGAGGTGATCTACACAGAGGAACACACATGGCCCTTCCACTGAGAATCCTTTCTTTCCACTTCTGTGGCAACTGGTGTAACCAGCGTGTGTCCAAATTGTATGAGAGGAAGTGACAAGTACAGTTTCTCTGTTGTGTCCAAGAAAGGAAGAGAAGAAAAAGGAAGGAGAGAAGAGAGAAAGGAAGAAAGAAAGGAAGGAGGGAAGGAGGAAGGAACGGGGGAGGGAAGAAAGTCACTTCACTTTCCCCCTATCTCCCTCCTCATTAGCTAGAATGCAGATGTGATAAAGGGACCTAGGCAGTCACTTTAGGTCATGAGGTACCAGCCAAGTATCAGGCGGGTGGAGCAACAAGAGAGAAGGAGCCTGGGTCCCTAGCACATCAGTCATCTCCCTCATAGTTCTAGACAACACATGTCCCACTCTGTCATCCCCTCTCTTATTAAAGCCATTGCCTTTCTGATCTTTGTGACAGCAATTACTGACAGCCGACTGACAACCCATTTGGAAGGATTATTTGCTGTCTCTCCTTTTTTAAAAATTGTATCTGTGCTGGACAAGTACAGGTTTTTATTTTTTTTTCCCTAAACAGTGCAGGGTAACAGCTCTCCTCACAGTATCTATCCTGTGCTTCGTAGCCTAAGTCGTCTAGAGATATGTGCTAGCTAGATTTATGTCAATTTGATACAAACTATAGTCATCTGAGAGGAGGAAACCTTGATTGAGAAGATGTCTCCATAAGATTGGGCTATAGGCAACCTGAAGAAGATTTTCTTAATTAGTGATTGATGGGGAAGGGCCCAGCCAATGTGGGTGGTGCCATCCCTGGGCTGGTGGTCCTGGGTTCTATAAGAAAGCAGGCTGAGCAAGCCAGTAAGTAGTACCACTCCATGGCCTCTGCATCAGCTCCTGCCTCCAGGTTCCTGCCCTGTTTGAGTTCCTGTCCTGACTTCTTTCAGTGATGGACTGTGGATGTGGAAGTGTACGCTAAATAAACCCTTTCCTCTTCAACTTGGTTTTGGGTCATGATGTTTCATCACAGCAATAGAAACCCTAGCTAGGTTTCTTTATGGTCTATGGTCTTTGGTCTTTGGTCTTTGAAGAAATGTTTGGGGATTAAACCCAAACACTACAGTGTTTCACAGAAAGGAGACAGAACTGTTTGGGTTTCAGTGTTTGTAGGATTCATGGGAAGAGCTCTTCTATGAAGAGGAGGCAAAACTCCATCTTGGCACCCACACCAGTGCCCACCTATTTACTGAGATGTGTGTTCTGTTATATGACACTTCCTGACAGACTTGTGTATGAAAAAACAACTCAGTGTTAGACTGTTGTGTCCGTGTGCAAACACTTTAGATAGCAACAACACAGCCAGGCAATCTAATCCTGGGCCATCAACATCCTACGTACAGTCTGTCATTGACCAAAATCATCATTAGCACAGGCACATGACTGTTTGATGTGTGGTGGATTTGGGTTTCCCAGGACACAAGCTCCAGTTTGGTAGACCTGACAAGAGCAGGGTGTGGCTCAAGCCCTTATTCGCTCCACAGCCCATGACCTGTTCCATTTCAGAGCTGCTTCAGCCAAGCAGGATGTGTTTGCCTTTGAGCAATCAATGGGGTGGGAGGAAATTCTCACTTGCCCCCAACTCTTTCCTTCTCTCACTGAAGCTTTCAGGTTCCAGTTAGCAATTTAACAGACTGTCACTGAATGGATCTGGGGACATCTGTATCCAAGTGGACTCAGAGGCCCATGGTATGTGGTTTGTGACCCATCTTAAAAAAAAAAAAATTCTCATGTGTAGGGTAAAAAGGGCCAGTGAAAGAACACCCTGGCTCTGAGACCAGAGCCAAGGAAACACCCTGTCCCTAACCAACTGAAGAATTGAAATCCAACCAAATCCTGAGCACAAAACCCAACCAATCCCTGAGCATGAAACCAGCCAATCTCTGAGCTTGTCCCAAGCCCAGGAATTGAGATCCTACCAATTCCCACCCTGAAAATCTCCACCTTGGGAGGCTCCACCCCTAAGAAACCCTATATAAGCTCTGTACCTGTTTAGTTTGGGACTGCTCTTTTCCCACCCTGGCAGAGACAGTCACTCCCCTGGATTCCTCCCTCCCAATAAATCTCTTTTTTTTTTTTTTTTTTTTTTTTTGGTTTTTCGAGACAGGGTTTCTCTGTGTAGCTTTGCGCCTCTCCTGGAACTCACTTGGTAGCCCAGCCGTTAAAGGCTAGGCTCACAACCAATAAATCTCTTGAGTGAGGTTTTTGTAATGACTTTCTTTCCCCCAATGGAGCAGAGATGTAACAACTTTTGCCAGAGCAGAGCAGAATTGCTACATTTCTGTGAAGAAGCTCCCTTAGCAGAGCAAAGTAGTAACAACTTTGGCTGGAGTAGAGTAGAGCTGTAACACTTTGGCTGGGGAAACTTTCCCTTGCTGGAGCAAAGTGTTACACTCCAGGAAAGCTGAGCAGAGCTGTAACATTTCTCCTGAGGAGAGTGGAGCAGAGCTGTAACAACCTCCCTGGGGAAATCCTCCCCTGCTGAAGCAGAGCTGTTACACACTTGCATTAGGGAAACCTTGCCCTGAGCAAGAACTTTAACATTGGCTGGGGAAACTGTGCCCACTGTAACAATGATGTAACACTTCTGTTGGGATGCCTTTCCCTGCAGAGGTGTATGTATTCCTTGGCTTCCAACGGCCAGGATACCTTGCCCTGCAGAGCTGTAACACTTACATCATGTAGCCCAGGCTGGTTCAAACTTACTACATAGCCAAGGATGACCTTGAACAGTTTATCTTCCTGCTTCCATCCCTAAGTGCTGGGATCACAGGCATGCACCACCACCTGGGATTAAACTCCAGTTTTTGTGCATGCTAGGTAATCTCTCTACCACCTGAGCTGCATTTCCAGCTGGCTTCCTTACTTGTACTTAAAATAGTGGTGTGTGTAGACTGGTAGGTGTTAGACTTGGTGGAATGCTGCCTTCTCCATCTTCACACTTTGCAAACAAGGAAACTAAGGCCCAGAGAGCAAAATCCAAGTCATTGAAAGGTTCAGACGCAGGTTCAAGAGAACACTGATGGTTGGGTGTTGGTGATGCACGCCTTTAATCCCAGCACTGGAGAGACAGAGGCAGGTGGATCTCTGTAAGTTTGAGGCCAGCCTGGTCTACAGAGCGAGTTCCAGGACAGCCAGGGCTACACAGAGAAAACCTGTCTCAAAAAAACCAAAGAAAAAGAAAAGAAAGGAAGAAAAAGAAAAAGAAAAAAAGGTGGGGGGACACTGATGCAGGTCCTCGGGATTAAGGAGGGTTGTTAATGCCATGATAGACAGATAGCACAGTGGGGGCTCTGAGAAGAGGAAACCGGGGTCCACATGGCAGAAGCAGATGTGGGGTGGGAGTCTCTTCTGAGATGAGTGGAGGTTTCACAGCACAGGCCTGAAGCCAGGCTCTCTGGCTCTCAGGTAGGAAGCAGGAATGGGGTGGGGAACACAGTGTGTGCCCACCAATATTTAGTGTCTCAGTAGGTGCTTGTCAGTGTTGTGAGACGGGAAGGGCTGCAGGTGGCCTGATCCACAGCTGGATTCTCACACTATTCTTACAGTCATACGCCTTTGACTAGGGACAGGCAGCTGGAACCAGAACAGAGGCATCGGCACCCAAACCTTGTGGCCACCTGCCCCCGCCCCGGTGTCCCGCCCTATCCTGCTTCACCCTTCTGTACTTCAGTATTAGCAGACCTCTTCCTCATAAGGAAGTCAAGGAATGGATGAGGCAAAGAGGCTCCCATGTACAGGGAGGGAAACCGAGGCCCAGAAAGAAGGGAGCTCAGCCTTAGAGAAGTTGGGGCACAATGGAGAGAGGTCACAGACCATCTTACACAACCTGCCCACACGGCATGTCACAGAAGGAAACAGCCACAGCAAAACTGGCCTTTCCGTTCCTTGTGGCTTCATCCCAGAATGCAAAAATCATTACGTGGCCCTCATCCTCTGCCTGCCTCCCTGGAAGGCACTCGAACAGCTGGCAGAGAAAGTAGAGCCACGGAGCCCTGACTCACTCTCTGCCCCAATTACCCGGAGCAATTTGGGAAGGGCTTGTTTCTCCTGGAGCCAGGAAGAGCAACTTCAAATGAAAACCACAAGGAAATGCAACTCTTTAACCAAGAGGCAGCTACTGTGCTACTATGTGTGAAGGGAGAGGCTGTGGGACCCACCCAAGGGCCCTCGGGGCTTCTGGGCTCTTCAAGTCCCAGGTCTTCCACCTTTAAGCTTCTTTGGGAAGGCCATCACCCATCTGTGGCAGCTGCAGATGTTCCTATGACACCAGTGTCTTTCAGTTACTGTGACAATTCCTTTAGGTCCCCAGATCCAAGGACCTGTGTCTGCCTGGCCTATCGCTGGGTCCTCAGGATGGGGCCTGGCAAACAGTGGGCACCTTAAGAAATGGTGTTGAGTGATCAACTGTTTGCTTCCATTTACTTTTACAAACCTCTCCTCCTGATTTCATGCTCCAGGGATTTGAATCCTCATTTTATAGATGAGGAAATAGGTTCAATCCAGGCACGGGCATGCGCTAGTTAGCATGAACAGGCTCTCCCCAGTTTTACCTTCCTTACCTCCACTGTTCCCTCCCCTAATTTCCTTACTGTCTGAACTCACATGCCAGTGTCCACGGGTTCTGTCAGCCATGTCTCCTCATAATCAAGAAGCCAAAAAAAACCACTCATGAAGAGGCAGGGCCTACTGTGGCTGCGGGTGCACACACCTGAGGACCCGAAGAACTCATCTCTCCCAACAGTGTCACCCTAGAAACCAAGCTGTCAGCACACAAGCCTTCGGTGACATTCAACATCCAAAATTTCCCTGCTTAGAAGGAGCAAAGCTGGATGACTTCCCCCAAGGGAAATGGCGGCTGGAAGGATATGTAGCCACCCATTCTATCTTACAAGCGGATCCTGAATTCACCAGCCTAGGATTTTGTGAGGCGTGAACCCACCCCTCAACTTCAACCCCAGTGCTGATTGACTTAAATCAAGCCAAGCCACATATCCGGGTCCTTCTGGAGTCAGGTATCCATCGGAAAATGAAGAGACATCCTGAGGCAGGACATGGGCTCAATGGGACCAACATGGTCTCGTTCCAAAGATTTTTGAGCCGCCAAAACTTTTTTTTTTTTTAATTTGAATCTCAGCGCTTCTTGAAGCTGTCTTAGGAACCCAAGAGAGATTCTGCCTGGGGGGAAAAAAAGCTGACATTGAAGCCATAAACTTGGGTCTGGGTGAGCTTCTGGGTCAAGCTGTGCCTGAAACTCTGACTTTTCAGTACCATGAAACAATAAATACCCCCTGAGTTGAGCAGGGTTTTCTCAACCCGAGTACTGCTGAACATATCCTACCAAACCTAAGTGGCTTCAAGCCTGTCTCCACTAAACACGGGGGTCTTACAGGGGTCTCAGGATTCCTCTTATTGTATGAATACAAGGTAAAAGAACAGAAGGAGGACCCCCTTTCCACCAGCTCCATTTACACCGCCACCTCCCTCCACAGCTCAGTGCAACAACCTCAGGGTTACACCTCAGATGCCAGTTTCCAAAGCCCCGGGTGGCACACTGGCTGGGGGAGTGGGCCAGGCCTCCCACTGCCACCTACAAGGAACCACTTCTCTCTCACAACGGACCCCCTGCCTTTAGCTAGCCTGGTAGAGACAGACTCTCTGCGGCTCTTAGGCAGTCGGGCTCCACTCTGTCTTCAGTCTGTCTGTCCTCTCTCCTGGACACCTATGACGATGTCTCAGTTTTCGGAAGTCTTAACTGTCAAGTTAGAAGACTCCTGTGACTGCTTTCCCGTGAGCCCTGACCCAGTCTGTAGATATCAGAACCAGAGTTGGAAGAATGTGGGGAAGGGACGGCTGCCTGTAGTATTTCCAGCCTGGGGAGCGGGCAGATTGCTTAACCTCTCTGTCCTGGGCAGAATAATGGCCCATCTAATTCATGCCTAGCATAAATGAAGTCCTGGATTCGAACCCTAGCAGCACTTCTACTGGACCTGGTAGCCCATGCCACAGATGTCAGAGTTTGGAAGGTGCCAGTGGGAGGGTCAGAAGTTCAAGATCATCCTTGGTTACATATGGAGTTCAAGGCCAGCCTGGGCTACATGTGATCCTCCTCCCCACTCTCACCCCTCAAAAAACTGTCTACCTCCCAATTCCTAGAATCTTTGAAGCCTACAAAGGGGATTTTGTGATTGGGATTAAGACTCCGGTACCTTAGCCACATGGTGGTGGCGCACACCTTTAATCCCAGCACTCAGGAGGCAGAGGCAGGTGGAGCTCTGAGTTCGAGGCCAGCCTGGTCTACAAAGTGAGTTTCAGGACAGCCAGGGATACATAGAGAGACCCTGTCTCAAAAAAACAATAAACGAGAAGACTCAGAACCTTGCTGTAGGAGAGACCACCAAGAGGGCACAAAGCTGACCACAGCAGCTTTTGAAAGCAGAGACCCTTCCCGGGTGTGGTAGAGTGGTGATTGCATGACGGGAACCAGTGAGACTCAGCTGTGTTCACTCTGAGGCTGGAGTGGGGGCTCCACAACAGAAGAGGGGTCTCTAGGAGCAGAGAGAAGGGACCTGCTCAGAGGGAGATAGTGATTTTGTAAGCCCAGAGAGACTCCAGTTGGAATTCTGACCTCCAGAACTACTGCAGAGCCACCAAATGTGTGGTGATTTATTACAACAGCCACAGAAACAAACACTGGGCCAGGCGGTGGTGGCGCACGCCTTTAATCCCAGCACTCGGGAGGCAGAGGCAGGTGGATCTCTGTGAGTTCAAGGCCAGCCTGGTCTACAGAGCGAGATCCAGGACAGGCACCAAAACTACACAGAGAAACCCTGTCTCAAAAAAAAACAGGAGGAAGAGGAGGAAGAGGAGGAGGAGGAGGAGGAGGAGGAGGAGGAGGAGGAGGAGGAGGAGAAAAGAAGCAAACACTGGTCCCCAGCCAGCCTCATCTTCCTCACTTGGGAAAGAGGAGGCCTTTACCAGCCACCACATGAGCTCAGCTCCAACTCCACCAAGTCTATAGGCGGCCCAAGGGTGTGGCTTCTGCAGCACCCAGCAGCCGTGGAGCCCAGTACCACCTCATTCCTCCTTTGGACCTTGATCTCCAGCCAGGCAGAAACAGTAAGGATTAAAAGAGCTCTGACAGGGACTGAAGGAACAAGGGCGGGCGAGATGCCACCTGCGGCCAGAATGCCGGGATAACTGGAACTGTCAGGATCAGAGCCGGAGCCCGGCAGTCCTGACAAATGGCTCGGCCATTTGTCCCCAATATGCAAATTAACACAGAAAAATAAATTTGTTCCATGTGGCCACTTTGGGGAGAGGAATTAAGTCTAATGACACCCTTGCCCCTACATCCATTTCCAGTTCCTAACATGAGGTATAAATGGAGATGGGGAGCCAGAGACATGGCTCAGCGGGTAAAGGCCCTTGCCACCGAGCTGGACAGCCTGAGTTTAACTTCTTTTTTCTTTCTTTCTTTCTTTCTTTCTTTCTTTCTTTCTTTCTTTCTTTTTTCTTTTTTTCTTTTCTTTTTTTTAAGACAGGGTTTCTCTGTGTAGCTTTTGGAGCCTGTCCTGGAACTCACTTTGTAGACCAGGCTGGCCTCGAACTCACAGAGAGTCACCTGCCTCTGCCTCCCGAGTGCTGGGATTAAGGGCGTGTGCCACCACCGCCCAATCTGAGATTGATTTCTAATGGTAGAAGAAGAGAACTGACCCCTGCGAATTGTCTTCTGACCCTCACATGTGTATCCTGGGTGGTCTGATGTGTGTCATTTAAATAGAGGGACAGAGATGTGCACAGGTTAAGTCCTAGTCAGGATGTGGCCCTGCATCACTGGCCATCCTTGTGTCGGTTTGTCTGTCCTGTGAGGTGGCCTGGCAAGTTGTCAGAGGACATAGAATCTCTTCCTAGGAGGCAAATGCCTCCTCCTGTCTGCGCCAGCCTTCAGCCCTTTCCTTCTGCTGGCGTGAAACTGCCAGCAAAAATTTGAATTCCTTGGGGACAGTCATATTTTCATCCCCGCCAGGGCAGTTTCACTGGGGACAGAAATGAGCTCAAGGGACAGTTCAGTGGGCCCTGTCTGCTTTGGCTGTGGCATCCATGGAGGCGGTGAGGTCCAGCCTTAGTAACTGCAGATGGGAGAGCATTGCAGAGCCATCTGGTATTAGAGATGGTGTGTGTTCTCTCTCTCTCTCTCCCTCTCTTCCCTCCCCTGCTTCCTCGTAGCTGAACAAGGGAGTAAGGAGAGAGCTTCACACCTCCCAGAGCTGTTTATGAAGCAGTAGGACAATCCCACAAAATAGTATCGAGGACTGGACACGGTGGTACACGCCTTTAATCCCAGCACTTCGGAGGCAGAGGCAGGTGGAGCTCTGTGAGTTCGAGGTCAGCCTGGTCTACAGAGCAAGTTCCAGGACAGCCAGGGCTACACAGAGAAACCCCATCTCAAAAAAAGAAAAGAAAGAAAGAAAGAGTTATCGAGGGTTAGAAAGCCAGGAGTGTGCTAAGGACTCCAGGAAGGCTGTCATCAGCTCCGCGAGTCCCACCTGCACACCGCTATCCACTCTGACCACTCGGGGTACCATGTAAAGCCCTCGCACACACCAGTCCTTTCTCTGCCTTGGCCACTAGGGAGAGGGGAGGGGAGGGAAGGTTGAACAGGGCAAGCAGAACTGGGTGACCAGGGCCCCTTGGCCCCAGAGTTATTTATGAAGTCCCCACTTTGGACCCAATACTCTTTGTAGTTTTTCCATTTTTAGGTTGTATTAGCCCATCAGCTTGCTGACCCCATATGTGTGGGGGGGGGCACACAAACTATCATTTATCTCTACTTTCCAAAGGAGGAAGCCACACCCCAGTATAACCCAGACTGACCCAGAAGGAGTCAGAAGCCAGAGCCTGGGACTTGCGACTCCAGCACGCACACTGTGTTCCTCAGCCTTGAGGATCTGGTTAAGATGCAGTCTGGCTCTACAGGTCTTGCAGGGCTCCTGAGGCCGTACCTCCAGCCAGGTCACTCTGTGGGGATGTAGGATGCTGGTCCTCAGAGGACCACACTTGTTGGAGTGCCCATGCTCTCCACTGAGCACATTCACTGCTCAACTTCACTTCCTGGCGGGGCTGGGGGATCAAACCCAGGGCCCAGTGAATGCTAGGCAGGTGCTCTGTTACTCTACTGTGATCCTGTGACTGTTGTGCTGAAAGATGAGATTTACCTGGATCACAAGATGAGTTCAACTTGTGGAGCCCAGGGGATGGAAGTGATTGGAACCCGAGTCTGTGTAGGATGGTTGCACCCCCACTAGGGGGGTGTTTGGGGCTGGGAAGCACTGCTTTCCTTGGAGGACCACTGCCATGCAAGCCTTCTCTCCTACAGGTCCCCTCCCTGGACTAGAATGATGGCATTAGTCACCACCAACCTCACAGCCAGCCTTGATCCTCTTAATCCCCGCTAAGTACTACTGCCAGCTCATGCCACTGGTGATCGTCACGGTCACCACAGGGCCAAGTGCACGTGACTTGTCCCACCCACACCACATGAATCCCCCTCCCAAGTCCTCGAACTTCAAAAGGGAGGCCCTGT